>NC_083440.1:14123514-14334343 GCF_020745735.1 Hemiscyllium ocellatum | reverse complement strand
AGAAAACTGGTGATGAAACGCCAGGGAACTATAAAACGTTGAGTATGACATCGGTGGTGGATAAGTTGTTGGAGGGACCGGATTTATATGTACTGTGTATTTGAATAGAGAAGGAGTGATCAGAGATTTTCAGCACAACGTTGCAGATTTGGATTAATATCTCACAAACTTGACTCTTTTTTTTGAAGAAGTAACGAAGAGGATTGATGCAGGGAGAGTGATAGACAAAATCCATACGGACGTCAGTGTGGAGTTTGACGATTTTCCTCATGATGGACTGCTTTGCGAGTTTATACCACATAGAAGAGAGGGAGAGCGAACTATTTCTGATGGAGAACTGGAGCGAAACTGGTAGACAGAGGGTGATGCTGGAGGGTTGATTTTCAGACCAGAGGCCGGTGATGATTGGTGTGCGACAAGAGTCGGTGCTGGGTCCACTGCTTTCCGTCAATGATATAAATGATTTCGAAGTGAATATGGGAGGAATGGTTAGCAAGTTTGTAAATATCACCAAAATGTGAAGTGCTGTAGACCGCAAAGAGGGTTACCTCAGAGAACAATGGGATCTTGGTCAGATGGGCCAATGGGCTGAAGAGTAGCAGATGGAGTTTAATTGAGATAAATATGAGATGTTGCATTTTGGAATGGCAAATTCGGGCAGGACCTGTTCTTAATGTTATGTTACTGGGGAGTATTACTGAACAAACAGTGCAGTTCCATATTTCATTGGAAGTCTTCGGTGGATAGGATAGCAAAGAAAACGTTTGGAATGTGTTCCATTATTGATCAGAGCATTGGTAAAAGGAATTGTGAGATCATGTTGCAGCTGCACAAGAGATTGGTTAGGCCACTTTTGAAAAGGTGTGTCATATTCCGGTCTCACTCCAAGAGGAAGGATGATATGAAACATGAAAGTGTTCAGAAAATATTTGCGAGCATGTTGCCAGGGATGGGGGGTTTCAGTTATACTGAGAGGCTCCATAGGCTGGGGTTGTTTTACCTGGAGCATTGGAGGCTGAGGGGTGATATTATAGAGTTTTATAAAATCATGAGGGGCATGGATAGGGCACATAGACAATGTATTTCCCTGGTGTGGAGGAGTCCAGAGATTAGAAAACATAGGTTTCGATTGAGAGGAGAAAGATTTAAAAGGTACCAAAGGAAAATGGTTTTCATGAAAGTGGTGGTGCAGGTTTAGAGTGAAAAGCTAGATAAAATGGTGAAGGCTGGTACAATTAAACATTAAAAATTCAAATGACGGGTAAATTAAGTGGATAAGTTAAGGAGGATATGGGGACATATTAGACTAGTTTATTATGGAATATCAGGTCAGCAAGGACGATTTGGACTGAGGGGTCTGTTTCCGTGCTCTACATCTCTATGATTCACTACGCACAGTAAGCTAAAAGCAGTCGAACAAATGTTTTATTTTATATCAATAAAAACACCATGAATCTCAATTCGCCGTCCTTTGTATTCAATTTTCGGGCCTTGTGCGAGGAGAAAACCAAGTTGATGTTTGAGATCCTTGACAAATGTTCAGAGGAAGTTGATCTGATGAAGAATGATTGCATTAACTCTGTTGCTCTCTCCACAGATGCTACCAAACCTGTTGAGTTTCATCAGCTGTTTCTGTTTCTGTTTCTTATTTCCTGTCTCCACAGCCTTTGATTCATTTCATGAAAAACTTTCACTTACCACAAGCAATGCTTAGAGTCATGGAACACGACTGTACTGAAGAGGTCTGTCGGTCCATCAAGCTTGTGCTATCAAAGCTAGATGAAATCTAATCACGTCCCAGGTTGTTCTCAAAGGTTATGAGGTTTCCGCCATCAATACCCTCCCAAGTGCTGCGTTATCAGAACACCCACTCCTGTCTGAGTGAAAGCATTTTCTTCAAATGCCCCCAAACATTTTACATTTCACCTTGCAAATTATGCCCCCTTTTCTGTCTGTCAGTTCCCTGCACCAGTTAGATATGATGATCTTTCAATGCTCTCTGGGAGGATACGAAGAAGTTTTGATCAGTAATTTCCGATTTGCCTTTTACCTTCTGTCTTTTGCAGTTAATTTCCTGCTGATTTTTATTCTGATTCGGCGGAATTGCGGCCTCTCTAACTGCACAACACGCTGCCTGTTGGCGATGGCAACGTCTGATATACTGTTCATTCTCACCAACATAGTGCTGTGGCGATTCCGAGTCCTTTACTTCCCAAGGTGTTTCCTGGACATCACTCCTGTGTGCAGTGCTGTCTCTGTCCTGGTTCGTGTAGCCACAGACTGTTCTGTCTGGTTCACTGTCATTTTCTCCTTTGATCGTTTTCTCGCCATTTACTGCTTGAAACTGAAGAGGAAATATTGGACAGAGCAAACCTTGGCTGTGGCTTTGACTGCAACTGGCATTTTGCTCTGTTTAAAATGTATTCCCTTCTATTTTCGGTATAAATCTGGGAAGAAAATTGATAATGTTCCGATTTACTGCATAACAAAGTCAAGTTATTATACTGATCCCAAATGGCTGGGATTTAAGTGGTTTGATATCATTTTAACTCCTTTCATCCCATTCACTTTAATTCTGTTGATGAACACGCTGACGGTCAGGTACATCTTAGTGGCCAGTGAAGTCCGCAAGAGCCTGAGGGGTCAGAGGAAGGCAGAGAGTCACAAAGACACAGAGATAGAGAGCCGGAGGAGATCGGTGATTTCCCTCTTTACTGTATCCGTCAGCTTCATACTTTTGTGGTTAGTGTACAGTGCAAACGTCTTTTATTTTAACATGAACAAAGCCAGTCGTTCGTGGAACTGGCGTCTAATCGTTCCCTGGAGAAATGCTGAAGGATTTAAGCTGCAGCACGAACACATTAGTTTATGCTGCGACTCTGCCCAGGTTCAGGGAGAAGTTCAGGAATTCGGTGCAACAACTGGTCACGTATATTCTTCACTTAAAATGCAAAGAGGATGGAAAGAGGCTGAAGGAGTGACTCGAAATGATGGACAGCATCTAAGAGTTGTGTTCAGCTGGAACATGGTGTTTTGACGGACTGCCCTGTGGATGAGAGTTGAAGACTGTCAGGAGGGTTCTCTCCATTTCCTATGCAGGTGCGGAGTCGGGGGGCAGAAGCATTCCCTCCTGCACCAAGATGATTGTCATACTCTGTCTGTACAACTCACAATAAACACCGTATTGCAAGTGAAAGGTTCCGGGTGCTGGTGATCCCATCATTTGACTAGGTTATTGTTACATGCACATTTATTTTTAAGAGAGTTTATTGAGTCCACCTCTTGTCGCCTCCCCTCACAGAGATATTGTTTTTTTCTCTCTTTCTCTGCCTTTTTCTATATATCTTCATTCCTCTCTTCCCCTCCAGCGCAGTCACCTTCTCTCAGCTTCTTGCTCAGTTTCACTGTCTCTGTTTGTCTTGCTGTATGTGTCCCTCATTGTCTCCCTCACTCTCCCACTCTCTCTCTCTCTCTCTACTTGTTTATGTGTTTGTCTGTCTCTCTGTCTCCCTTACTGTCTCTCCTTCTTTGTCTTTCTGTTTAGCTCTTTCTCTGTCTCTGTTACTCCCTCGCTCACTGTGCCTTTTTCTCACATTGACCATCACATACACTTGTTGTCTCCATTTTGCGCATGCTAACTTGTATTGATCAAATCCCATCCTGATCCCTTCATTCACTGATCTTTCCCAAGGCAGTGAGTTTGCAAAATACCACGTCCGCAGCTATAGCAAGAAATCCTTTCACACATTACTTTCAGTAAGTCTGCTGAACTTTGATCATTTCCCTTTCCTCTCCCTGTGGTTCGGCGCGAGGTGTATTCGTGTGTCCACCTCTCATTGTGTGACTTCTCCGTGTGTCTGAGTGTGTGCCGAGGTTGTGAGGGGGGAAGGGGGATGGTGGGGGTGGGAATCTTCATTGCCTTAGTTGGGATCTCACTCTATGTGTGAGTGTTCCTTGGTTCTTGTCGTCCCTAAGTGTGACACATTATGAGTGTGTTTACGCATGTGAGTGTGGGTTTCCCTTTGTGTGTATTGGGAAATATTTCTGTAACTACACCTTCACGTGTTTAGTTTTTTTTTCTGAATGTTTTTCAGTCTGTATGAGAGTATTTCAGTGAAGGTGAGTGTTTTAATGTGGGTGTATGTAAGTGCGCCTGTGTGATTGTGTATCTGTGTGTGTTTTGCACATGTGCATCTGTTGTGTTTGTGCCTGTGTGCATACTGTTTGTGAGGTTACAGTCTGATGATTGTGTGGTGTTTTGTCTGTGTGTGTGTGTGTGTGTGTGTGTGTGTGTGTGTGTGTGTGTGTGTGTGTGTGTGTGTGTGTATTGTGGGAATGCAGGATGTGTATCTACCTCTTGTTTAAGCAGGTGACTGTGTTGTTCTGACTGCGTTTGGCTGTCTGAGCATCTTTCTGTGCTCCCAGCAGGATCTCTCTGTGCCTCTCTTGGGTATGTCTCTGTTTGTTTCTGAATATCGCTCTCTGTCTGAAACTCATTGTGGTTGTGGTTCAGTAACTGTGTTTGAATGTGGTTGTGGGCATGCATAAGAAGTTTCTGTCTGTTCTTGCAGGTTGGTATGAAATGTCTCTTACTCTGTGATCATTTAAATGTGTGGGGGGGCAGTGGGTGTGATTCTGTGTCTGTTTGGAGATGTGTTTCCATATCTCAGTGTAACTGTATTTCTTTGTGTGTAGTTATGAATACGTTAGGCATGTACATGTGTGTTTTCCTTTCTATGTCAGCATGTTTGTATTTGAGTGTTTATGTGTGTGTATGTTATTTGTTCCAATATCTCAATATGACTGCATTTCTTTGTGAGTAGATGTGTGCATGTGCTGTCTGAACATAGATGTGTTCCTATATGTCTCAGTATGTCTGTTCTTCCTTGTCTGTATGCATACACGTGTGAGTGAGTAGGTGTGCTCCCTTCTGCACTCTTATTGTGTTCCTGTGTGTGTGTGTTGTGAATGTGTGAGATTGTTTCTGTTGCCTTTGTGTAGGTGTGTTCCCATGATTCCGTTTGACGGTGTAATTGTGTGTGTTAATGTGTGCAGGTATATGTATGTATTTTGTTTGTGACCATGTTCCTATATCTCACTTTCACTGTATTTCTGTGTAAGAGTGTGAGAGTGTGTGGGTGTGTTTCTGCGTTTATGTGTGTATAAGAGAGAGAGAGAGAGTGTGTGTGTGTTTCTGTGTCCCTCTGTGTGTGGTTCTGTCTGTATCTGATCATGAGACTCCCTCTACTGACAAAGGACAAGTGAACACTTCAGCAGGTCATGGCACACCGATTGCTCTCAATGGTGCATTTCTGGCAAACTGGGAAATATCTAAATATCAGTATCTGTACCACCTGCACTCTGATAGCTGAACTGTTACTTCAGTTCAGGGACCTAAGTCTAATGAACAAAACAAGACATGGGAATATTCAGCGAAAGGCAGGATTCCAGCTCTTTTGTCCAAGTTTGAACCAAGATGCAATATGTAAATTTTGTTTTCTTGTTGAAATTGTTCGTGTGCGCACATAAATATTGTTACATATTGCATCATACGTCAATACAATGCAGGAGCGGAATGAGATCATTCGGCCCATCGAGTCAGCTCTGCCGTTTTAACATGAAGGACCGATTCTTCAATTCTGTTGTCTTGCCATCTCCTCTGAACTTATGATTCCCTTACCAATCAGGAACCCATATATATCTTGTTTTAATACATTTGGTATGGACCTGGCCAATCCTTCTCAAAACATATCAATATGGAAGCCCAGACCTTAACTTTTCTACTTGTTTCGAGCAGCTGTAAAGAGGATATTAAAGGAGTGATGGATCTAGTAAGCATTTCTCGGTTTTAAATACAATTGAAATTATTTCTTCCTGCAACAATCCCCACAATCACCCATGTCATAACGGGTCAATTCAAACAAGTATCTGACAGCAGAGATGTCAGAGAGAAATTCAACATGGAACTATTACTTCCATGTAGCTGTTCCTTTAACCAGAAGTCTGAAGAACTGACTGCTTGCGATCACCAAACCAAACTAAATCAGATCAGAGAAAAGCTGTGCTGGCAGAATTGGCCAATCCCCTGTCATTTGTTTTACTTGAAAACCTTCTCCTGAGCAGTGTCTGTTAGCTGTGACAGATCCCACCCAAGCCAGACACCTGGTACCAATGCATTTGCCAGCACTCTAAGAAAAAAAAGAAGGAAAAAATAACCTTGGTAAATGAGCAGCAGCATCACACAGTCAATGTCCTGGTCTCCACCGCCCTCTGCGTCAATGGTTTCCATGGATTAACTAACCTTTGGCTGAAGAAATTCATTCTCATTTCAGTTCCAAAGGTCGTCCCTTCATTCAGAGGCTGTGCCCTCATGTCCTAGCCTCTCTGACATATGGAAAGAGCTTTCAAGCAGAAGCTGAAATGGGAGGACTCTTTACCAAATGGAGTACAATCATGGTCTGAGGCTGGGAATGGCAGTCTCTGGACTGCTTATAATTTGTGGACTGGACCATGTTTTAAATGCTCAGCAGATTAGCTGCATGAATCAAATCCACTATCACGGACACAATTATCAAATGCTTGGAAGACTGCACATTGAAGCGTAGACCTTGGGTGAATCAGGAAATGCACTCCCAACTGAAGACTATACAGGCAACATTCAAGTTGGAAGAGCCAAAGCTATTGAAAGAATCCAGACATTACCTCCGCGAGGCCATCAGGAATGTCTGGAGGGAGTGTCTGACCACATGACTGGCCCAAACTTACCAGTCAGACTCCAGCCGCCTACAGCAATCCCTGAAGTCCATTACAGGATATAATATGAAGCAGAGCAAGATTGCAGAAAAAGACACATTGCTCGCTGAGGACGTCAATGCTTTCTCGGCTTGGTTTGAGCAGAATTACAGTGGTGCAGTGATGCCTGCCCCAACATCCCCTTATACACCTGTTCCCTCGTGCAAGGCTGCACATGGCATAAAATTCTTCTCGAGAGTCAACACACAGAATGTGACAGGCACGCATAAAGTCCCCAGCCATGCTCTTAGATATTGTACGTAACTACTGGCAAGGGTATTCACCAACATCTTCAACGTCTCCCTCCAAAACGATGAAGTCCCCATTTTCGTCAAGAAGACAACGGCCATCCCTGTACCTACGAAATCATATACAATGTCCCAATTGGCCTTCCACCTATGTTTGTGTTATCTGCAAATTTGGCAACAGTGCATTCACTTCCTTCATACGAGTCCTTCATATACACATTATGAATCGCTGTATGTTTTATCTGTTTGTCTCTGTACAAATGTTGCCGTGTATTAGAGCTGCCTTTGTTTGAATGTAATAAAATCGTGCATTGGAACTTAAGTATTGTTTGTATTCGAGATGTCAAAGTTTATATCCAAGCATTGTTGCATATGACATCTCTTCATATTATATATAAATACTGCTGTGCATTGTAGCTGTTTCTATTTATGCATCAATATTGTATAACTTCATGTTAACGAAATGCCTTTCTTCTTCCCATCAGCGATACTCACTCTGACCGCGTGGACGTCCTGCTGATCTCCACCAGCACTTTGGGATGGATCTGCGGTCCAAACGCCGGCCAAAGGGGCAGAAGCAAAGAGCAGCGACAGTCACGTGTTAGCTGCTGTGGGGAGCGATATGGCAGGGAAATCCGGTCTCTGGTTATTAGAGAGAGTAATCACATATTCTGGAAAGGGTGGTGGTGGAAGGCAATAATTAAGGAGCACTGGGGAAAGGGAGAGGGTTAACTACAGGTACAGATAGAGTTAAAAATCGTAATAGAGAGATAATTCAACAGACAATAATGCGGATAGAATAAATAGACAATATGAGAGGATGAAGCGGAGAGTAATATGGAGAGAGCTGAATGCAGGAAAAGCTGGATATTTTAAGACAGCAAAGGAAGAGGATTTAATAGAAATTAATAGGGGTTGAAGTACATCAGGAATAAGAGGGTGAGACCTGATTGAAGGGGCACAGGCAGAGAGTTTATACAGTAGGAGCTGAAGGGATTGTGGTGCGCTCAGCCAGACGAATCTCATTGAATATGAGTTCCCTGATTGGGACTGTAACCTTGTTTCAATCAGGGAGTCCAGGCTGACATATATAAACAGGAGTGTCAGTGGTTCTGCACAGTCCAGCAACCAGCTTTGTGACAGCTGGGTCAGTGTCATGTACTATGCAAGTGTAAATGCAGAGTGACTTGATTGATGGTTTACCACGTTTGTGGAACTTGAGAGGATACAATACACAGTAGTAGGGAGAGTGTGCTGTATATAGGGGAGTGTTCAGGTAAGGGTAAGGGAGGATAGTTAATGCAGAATAATTGAAAAGAACAAAGTAGAGAGTAATGGGGAGAGAGTTGGATACATTATAGCAGACACGGTGAAATGCAAGGGAACGGAGAGTAGAGAGGTTTAAATGAGGAGTAGTAGTGAGACGGCTCTATACAGTGCAACCAAGAGAAAGTTGAATACAGAGTGAAGGTTAATGATTGACATGAGTGCAGTTTAAGTAGAGCAGTGGCAATGGAGAGTAATTGTGAGAAGCTTCAAAGAAAATTATTAGGGACAGGACTAAACAGAGAGTAACAGGGAGAGGATTGAATACAAAGGAAGAGAGATGATTAATGACAGGGAAATAGCGAAGATCAAACGCAAACAGCGATAGGATCGAGTAGATAATAATCGTAGAGGCTAAATACAGACTAATAGAGAAAGGGGGAAAATACAAGGTAGTGAATGGAAGGGATGGGTAGAGATAAGGGCTTATATACAGAGAGAAAGAGAGATAATGACAGAGAATTCGGGAGGGTATTAAACACCGCGGACGAGAATGGATTGCATACAAGATAATAGAGATGATTATATACTGAGCGATAGAGAAAGGATGAGATGCAGAGTAACGAAGATGATTTCCTGCTTTAATCAATGTTGGGGGGACGAGCATTGCCTTCCGATGAGCTACCAACAAATGGTCTCATTCCTTCAAAATCGCAGAAGTTAATATTGAGCCTTGCTCTCACTCTGTCCATTGGCACAGTTAGTTGCCTTCCTATTGTGTTGCCTCACATAATCACTTCTCTCCACCTCAGTGACTATTTCTCATTCCCAATCCAATTGTCATTGAACCTCACACAAATTCCCACTCCTCACAACTTTCCTTTCCCGTGTGCTTTGTCTTTTTCAAGTAGAATAGTGTGGACTGATGTAATGCCCATCTGCAGTTCTTGTCCTCACACGAGATCGGATGAATTCACTTCTGTTGTTCCTGCTTCCAATCTCAAATTGAATTAAGTTGCCTCCTCCAATTCGTCAGTTACAGTTTAAAGAAGCGGATTTGTTTTCATTCATTCCTAATTGCCCATCCCCAATTGCCTAAAGGACAGATAAATGTGAGCCACATGATGTGGATCTGGAGTCACCTGTAGTCTTGACCAGGGAATCACGGCAGTTTCACACTCTGAAGAGTATGAGTGATCCAACAACCTGTCATCATTATCCTATTTCATTTCAAAATTTTATTGAATCCAAATACTGCCATCTTCTGTGTCAGGGTCACCAGAACATTACCAGTGTCTCTGGATTGACAGCCCACAGATGATTCTACTAGGCCATCGCCTCCATATGCTAAATGGCCTTCTCCAGTGTAACAGGCTGGAGAAGGTGCCGAACAAAATCAAAAGAATTGCAAACGTTGCAAATCAGAAACAAAAACAGAAATTGCTGTTCACTCAAATAATTCCATTGTCTGCACAATATGTTCCCTCATCCCATTCTGACATCCTGTCAACTCAGCCTATTGAGTGAGGTACCTTCCATCCATGTGCACCACTAGATCGCTCCCATTGCAGTAAATATTCCAAACAACGTCTTCCATCCGGCAGAAGATCCAGAAGCCTGAACACACACACCAGCAGGTTCAGGAGCAGATACTGCACAGCCGTTATTAGACTGTTGAATGGATTCTCTTCACTCAAGCAATGCTGATCTTCCTCATGCTGATCTCGCTTGTCGGCCCTGAGCAATGTAACCTTTATGCCTTTGTTCAAAACCTTTCTTCTGTACATCCTTGCTTCGTATGGTGTACCAGTATTGCTCATAAACATAGCTTTTCTCTGCACTTCTGTTCATGCGATAATAAATCAAGCAAATTGAATCAAGTCAAACTCAGCCATGCTGACCAGATATGTTGAACAGTCCAATTTGGCCAATTTACTCTAACCCCTTGTTGTTCATATCCCCACAGAGACTTCACGAAGGATAATGTCAAGAATACACCAGAAATGATGGGTAGTAGAGGTGATAGAACCATCACTCATTTTTTGATGGTTGTATTCTTCTACTAAAATGTATTTCGAGCTGTGACCTGAGAACTATTGGCTGAAAATGACTTGTGGCCTTTGAGACAGCTTGTGGCCAAAGCAACAGACCAAGCAATATTTGTTTGTTTGTGAAGCCACGCCTTGGGATTAATGGCCTGATGAGTCTGGATTAAAAGGGATTTCTACTGACACAGTGACAACTGAGAAGAACGTCCTGAGGATCCACAAATCGTTTCTGCCAGTCTATATGACAGGGAGTGCACTGACAACGCGGCCTCCTAGTTGTTGCTGACCTCTATCAAGGAGGTCGGAGATGACAGCAGACTGGAGAATCCGCACAATCATTCTATCTGGAGGAGCTGACCAAACACTCAAGTCCTCAGAAAGGGGCACAATTTCCTGAAGTGATGGATTACCACCTGAGTTGTTTCCTCCTCTGTGGCACTTGATTGGCCTGGATCTGCTGGAAGTGTACAACAGTATGCTTCGAACAGGTAGCCTAAGTGAATCCAACAGGAAAGTTATCATCCCTCCCATCTACAATGCAGTGTAAAAGGAGAACTGACTACCGGTTTCACTGCTAAATGCAGTTTCCAGAATCCTGCCTGAGATCATTCTCAACTAGATCAGGTCTGCTGTGGAATCAATGATTCACCCCGAACAAACATGTGCTGTACTGGGCATGATGATCTCTGAGAGCCTCGCACTCCTCAGTGATATAATTGTCTAACTGTGGGATAGTGATTTTCGCAACCTGCCTTATCGGCCTGGACAAAGATAAGGACATTGACAGGAAATCACACACCAACACATGGGACGTACTCTCCAAAGTTTGCTTTGGGGACGAGACGTGCAATTGGATTGACCTCTGCTGCACCAACTGCTTTAGTGCAGTCTCAGTAAATGAGTGACAATAAGAAAGTTTCCTGAAGAGTCCTGGAATGAGACAGCGCTGCCCATTGTCAGCTTTCCTGTTTCATTATTGCGTTAGAGGTGACTGAATAATTGTTGAGATTCATTAAGATGTTTCTTATACTATACAAATTGCCGATCGACTGAGAACTAAGTCCATTTTTGACCCATTTATGAATTAATTCTTTGCTGTTCTCTTTATTTTGATGAAGGGCACTGAGTTTCAAAATCACTTCCCTGATTCTCCATCTTAATAACCAATTTGAGCATTTTATGTTCATTCTTCACAAATACATGAATATTGTTGCATAACGCTTTCTCATTTTTTCTGTAATTTTTAGAGAAAATGTAGTAAATTGATTCATGCTTACATTTGTGCTCTTTTGTCAACTCAATGCTGCGAAATGAAATAAATTCGTCCTTTCAAATTGCATTGTCGCTTTAGGTTCTTGGGCAGCTGCGAACAGTTCGCTATATTGATGTATTCTTTCAATCTATTTCTGAACATGTACCTCACATATTATCGGAAAGGTAAAATTTTGAAGAAGAAAAGGTTAGGTTTCCCACAGTAACTGCATGACTTAACGCATATGTTACTTAGGATCTCTCGAAAGTCAAAAAGCAACGTGCTGGTGAAAACATTGTGAGAAATCTATAAGGCAAAGGGGGAATGTGTTTGAATCTGAAGACGAGGGTTCAGAAGCACAACATCTTAAGAGATCAGATGTAATTTGCTGCTTTTCTCTTTCACTCTCAGATTGTCTACTTCCCGTGGCGAGCTTCATTTCCCTCCTAACTGGGTTGGATCCCAAATTGCCTACCCTCTGATTGGTCAGATTAAATATTCTCCAACAACAGTGGCATGTCTACCCAGCTCGATAGCAATCCCTATCCAATTAAACAAAACAAACACAATGTCTTCAGATCGCCCAGCCTGAGGTTAACTTCCAATAATTGAGATGTCAAAAGCCCTTCCTCCTCAAACCAATGTTTCCAGCCACACTTTGTTTGGTCTAATGAGCACTCAGAATTACACATGGATCAGTTTTTCAATTTCTTCCCTGATTTGCTTATTCTAATTTCAGAAACTTATTGTTACTTCTCCTGGTAATGATTGTCATGAGGTCGGTCAGATGGATCTTATCAGATATGACATCCCTGTTTGGGTCTGTTAATTTGTGCCAATCAGGGAGACCCAGCTGATTCTAAAGTTTGAATGTCAGGGATATTGAGATGCTGAATACCTGACTCACTGAGAGTTCACTGTCAAATGCTATGCACATGTATATAATTGGTTACTGATGACAGGATGACAGGCTCTGAACGGTTATTTCACTACAGAACATTGTTGGTGCCAATGTGGACCAGGATCTCTGGCTGTTCACTTTCCACATTTTCTCTCTCCCACCCCTGTCGCATCGACAGTCCAGTCCTCTTCCAAAAATGAGTTGACATTGTTCTTAAATGTCCTTGACCCTGGGTACTATTGAGGCAAATTTCCATCCTTAATTCTGTCATATTAGCACTGATGCCTCTGAAAGAATCACTCAGTAATTTTAGGTTTTCCCACTTCTGTCACTTGATATTAACGCAGATTCGCTTGAATTTATAGAAGGGAAACAACAATTGAGTGGCGACTGGGAAGTCCAAGTCCTTTTGATTGCAGCATCGATTAACCAACATGATAGTTGGCGAGCCAGAGTTCAAAGGTGAGGGAATAAAATAACGCAAACAATGGGTTGTATTCCTGGATTTCAGATGTATTTGAGGGTTGTAATTTTTTCAAGAAACTAATGGAAGCCTTTGGTACTGAATGGACTGAATGAATTCTTATTCACTCTTTATTTCGGACATGGAGATATTTATTGAGTCATGAAATCTTTCCAAAGCTGGAATGAAGGGAGAATGCCTCTCATTTCTCCACAATATGTTGCTCAGGCTATGTCTTACTCATAGTGAACCTGCCCTTCCTCTTTTCAGCATTACCATGTCTTCCTTATCTTTTACTGGCTAACCTAACATTGTGAAATCAGCAAACATAAGACACGGTCCCAAAATGTCAGTCACTGGTAGAGATTATAAATACTGTAATTCAAGTAATGATCCAAAAATATCAGCCTGAGAACATGAAAATGAAATGTTGTTTCCACTCTATTTTCTCTCCTTTACCAGTCTTTAAACAAGGACACATTCCCACATCACTACAGGACTAGACTGAAGCTCTCATCCTACATAATGCCACAGAGGTCTTGCTGCAGTTATAGAAATCCCTTTTCAGATCTCACTTGAAGTACTGTAAGCAGAGCCAGCCACCATCACCTTCGGAAGGATACATTGGCCATGGAAGGTGTACAGTGTAGATTTGCAAGAATGATGCCTGGACTTCAGAGATTTAGTTATGAGGTGGAACTGTGCCAATCATTCCTTGTTTCTCTCGAAATTCGGAGACAGAGTGGATAACAATAAAGGATTTCCACTATTTGAGGATTCTCGAACAAAGGGACATCGTCGGAGAATTCGAACCAGTTTGTCAAGGAGAGATGTTAGGAAGCACCCACATACTGAAAAACTGGCGGAGGTTTGTAACTCTCTTGCACAAACGTCATGAATGTTGCATCAGTAGTCCTATTGTTCTTTGTTAAACCAGATCTCTATCTGTATTTGATCTTCTCTCTTCCTCTGCATTTAAATACTTCTGTCTTCCATTTATTCAAGCCTATCATGATTACTCTCTATTGAACCTGTTCTGTATAAACCGCACACATGACAATCTTTAACACGATCTCTTTATTCAACTTTCTTCTTATTGCTGGCGAATTCGGCCTCTCTTGAGGACTCTTCAATTATCCACTCCATGCTGTGTTTAACCCGTTCCTTTTATTGTATTTGACGTCTCACAGCTGTTCTGTATTCAACCCACTCATCATCATTTTCTGTTCAGCTCTTCCTCTACTCCTCTGTATTAACTACCCTCTCTGCCCCTTAATGTAATGCTCACGCTGCTCCCGTGTATTCAAAATTATCTCTATTACTCTGTATTAAATCTTGTCACCTTCCACAATCCTCAAGTCACATGGCATTTACACTTGCATAGTACATGACACTGACCCAGCGATCAGAAAGCTGGTTCCTGGAGCTGAAAACAACTCAGGTGGTAGCCATCACTTCTGTAAATTGTGCTCTTTTCTAAGGACTTTACAGCCTTGTGCAGCTCCTCCACAAGGAACTGCTGGTGCAGAGTCACCGGTCTGCTGTTATCTAAGACCTCCGTGACAGAGGAGGAGAACAACTGGGACGCAGCACTGTCTGTGTGCTTTATATCATACGGACTGGCATAAAAGCAATTGTTGATCTTTAGGACTTTGTTCCTGGTGGTCGCTGTGTCAGTGGAAGCCCTTTTACTCCAGACACATCTGACAATTAGACCCAAGGCCTGGCTTCACAAACAAATAAAAATTATTTGGTATGTTCCTTTTATCACAAGCTGTCTTAAGGGGCACAATTTATTCTCAGCAAAGTTCCCAGTTCCCAGAAATTTTAGAGTCTGGACGGCCATCTTGAAATGTTTGGAAATGGTCTGGCCTGATCCATAGCAAATGCATTTAAAATAGAGAAAGCTGAGTCCCTGAATGGTCAGGGAATCAAAAGTTATGGGGAGAAGGGAGGAGTTTAGAATTGAAAAACGCATCCTTCATGACAAAATGGCAGAGTTGACTCGATGGGCTAAATGGTCGAATTCCGCTCCTCCATTGTATAGTCTACGTTCCAATATGTACAATATTTAGATTTAGACACGAACAGCACCAACATGGAAACAATATTTATATAGTTCATTATTATTTCAAACATGGACAGAAGAACTGGAATCCTGGCTTTCACTGAATACTCCCCTGTCTTTTTCCATTCATTAGGCTTAGGTCCTTGAACTGAAGTAGCAGTTCAGCTATAAGGGTGCAAGAGGTGTAGGTACTGATATTTAGATATTTCCCAGCTTCCCAGAAATGCATCATTGAGAGCAATCTGTGCACACCCACACACACAAATACAGTCAAAGTGAGAAACAGGAATACACTGCCAAACAAAGGCACACATTATGGTATACACACACGCACAACAATACAGTGATACTGAAATGTGGGATCACACCAACACAAAGGCTACAAGAACATTCCCACATCCTCACAGCACATAGAGGAATAAAATCAATCAGAGTGCAGAAGGGCATACGCCCACTCACAAGTGCACGTGCGTGCACACACACACTCCCAGAAAAACAGACGCACTAAGATATATAGGAAGACACTTATGTACGGACTGAATGCACACATATTCACACACAAAGAAATGCAATCATACTGAGATATTGGATGAAACTAACACAGGCTCACGTACACAAATTCATGCGCGCACGCGCACACACACACACACACACACACAGTCATAGGAGGGAATCCCCACAAACATCATAAACACATGCAGAAACACATGCAGAAACACAACAGATGCGCATGTGCAAAACACACAGATACACAATCATACAGGCACAGTCACATACACCGATGTAAAAAAAACTCACCTTCACAGAAACATTCTCATACAGAGTGATTAACATTCCCAAACACATAACCACATGAATGTGAAATCATTCAAATACTTCCCAGTATACACAAAGGGAAACCCACATACAGATACATAAACACACTCAGAATGTGTCACACTCAGGGGTGACAAATCCGAGGGATACACACCCACAAGTGAGATTCCCACAAAGGAAATGAAGCATCCCTTCACACACGCAGGCACACAGAGACCCTCACACACCAAAAGAGAAACACATGAACACACCTCCACGCCCAGTCAAAGGGAGAAGAAATGCAGGTGATCAAGTCCAGCAGACTAACTACAGCGATGTTGCTATATTTGTGCACTTTGCATTTTGCAATCTGACTGACTGGGAAAAAATTAGTAAATGAAGGGATCAGAAAGTGATTTGAGACAATGCAAGTGAACATGTGCTAAACTGAGACAACAGGTTTCTGACATGGTCAATGTGAGAAAAAGTCAGAGGAAGAGAGAGAAAGGGATAGACAGAGACAAAGAAGGGCAGACAAATAAATGAACAGGTAAAGAGATAGAAAATTCTATACAGAAAGGGAGGGACACACAGAGCGAGACAATCCGAGAGGGGGGAAAGGAGAGACAGAGAGAGAAAGGTGGCGGTTGGGGGGTATAGAGAGAGAGCGAGTTAAATAGTCTGAGCAAGAAATTGAGAGATGGGGATAGCATGCGAAAGGAAAAGAGCTACAATGATAGACAGAAAGAGAAAGAGAAAACAATTTTTTGCGACGGATTTACACAGGAGGTGGCCTCAATCAACTCTCTCAAAACCAAACGTGCATCTCCAATAACCAACTCAGATGAGGGGATCACCACAACCCGGAGCATTTCCCGTGTTGTAATAAAGTGCTTATTGTGAGCTGAACAGAGAGAGTCTGACGGTTACCATGGTGCAGTAGGGAATGTTTCTGCCCCTCCTCTTTCTCCGTTGTGGGGGAAATGCAGAGACCCTTTCTGCTGACATTGAACACACATCGACAGGGCAATCCGTGAAGACCCAATGTTCCAGCTGAATCCATCATTCACAGCCAGTCTGTCATTTCAAATTCACTCCTCAAGCCTCTTTCCATCCTCTTTTCATCATACGTGAAGAATTACATGACCAGTTGGTGCACCGCATTCCTAAACTTCGTTCTGAACTTTGGAAGAGTCACTGCATAAAATAATGTGTTCGTGCTGCAGCTGAAATGCTTCAGCATTTCTCTGGCCCACGTAAACTGGATTAGACGCCAATTCCACCAACGTTGTGTTTCGTTAATGCTAAAGTATAAGATGTTTGCACCCTGCAAAAGTATAAAGCCGATGGATATGATTAAGAGGCAAATCTAAGACTTCCTTCGGCTCTCCATCTCTGTGTCTTTGTGACTGTCTCCCTTCCTCTGACCCTCAAGGTATTGCGGACTCGAACGGCCACTAAAATGTACCTCACCGTCAGAGTGTTCATCAACAAAATTAACACGAATGGAACGAAAGGAGTTGAAATGTTATCAAACCAGTTTAATCCCAACCATCTGTAATCATTAAAAAAACTTGACGTTGTTCGGCAATGCCATGGAATATTGTCAATAATCCTTCAAGTTTCAAACTTAAAGTAGAAGGGAATGCTTTTTGAACAGAGCAGAATGCCAGTTATAGCTAAAAGCACAGCCAAGGCTTTCTCTGTCCAATATTTCCTCTTCAGTTTCAAGCAGAAAATTGCCACAAAACGACCAAATGAAAAAAGGACAGTGAACCAAACATGACAGTCTGTGGCTGCACGAACCAGAACAAAGATAGCACTGCACACAGGGTTATGTCCGGGAAACACCCTCGGTATTAAAGTTCATTCAATCGCCACAGCAGACTGTTAGTGAGAATGAACAGGAGATCCGACATTGCCATCGCCAACAGGCAACGCGTTGTGCAGTTAGAGAGGCCACACTTTCCCCGTGTGAGAATCAAAATCAGCAGGAAGTTAACTGAAAGAGACAGAATGTAAAATACAAAACGGAAATTAGTGACCAAACATTCTCTGCGTCTGCTCAGAGAGCCATGGAAGATCTTCAACTCTAACTGGGACAGGGAATGCACAGATGGCACAGAGGCATATGTTTTAAGTTGAAAGGTATGAGGTTTTCCGGGGATTCAGGAAAAAGCTTTTACGCAGAGAGTGGTGAGGGTTCTGGTGATTCTGTGCTTGGAACGACAGTTGAGACAAGAAACTTCACAACCTTGTCAAAAATTATGTGTGACAGGATTGCATTTCATCCAGCTTCGATAGCACACGCTTGGTGGAACGACTGACCTCTTCTGTACAATCAGTTTCAATGATTCTGAAAAGTACCTCTGACAGGTAGATTGGGAAATGAAACATCTTCATGCAATAAATCAAATGCCGTGGATAAAGGAAATATGAAACAGAAACAGAAATAGCTGGCAAAACTCAACAAGTATGGTAGCATCTGTGGAGAGAGAAATAGAGTTAATGCAATCATTCTTCATCACAGCAACTTTGTCTGAACATTTGTCAAGGTGCTCAAAGCATCAACTCGGTTTTCTCCACAGATAAGTTTCTTCGTTGCAAACAAATGTCAGGGATGTATTTCCAAAAGGGAATTGAGATTCATAGGTTGATAGTTACCTACACTGAAACATTCGTTCGACAGCTCTTACCATACTGGGCGTAGTTAGGCTTATACAGATGTAGTGCACAGAAACATTGGCCGAAACTGTCCATGCCCACTAGATATTCCATTGTAATCTAGTCCAAATTGGCCCCATATCGCTCAACATCATTCCAATTAAATATACCCCTCCAGTTGACTTTTAGATATTGTAACTGTACCAGCATTCATTATTTCCTCTTGTAGCTCATTTCATAGATGCGACACCATTTGCATGAAAATCATTTTCCATTAGGTTACGTTCAAATCTTTTCCCTCCCATCCTAAATCTATGCTCTCTACCTCTGGACTTCCCCACCCTCAGTGAACAGGCCTTGCCTATTTACCCTATCCATGACCCTCAGGATTTTATAAACCTCTATAAGGTAACCCCTCAGTCTCTGATGTTCCATGGAAAACGACCCCAATGTATTCAGTCTCTCCCTACAATTCTAATCCTCCAAACACGGCAACATACATGTCCATCTTTTCTGAACCCTTTCATGAACCCTTTCATGTTTCACACCACCGTTCCTTTTGAAGTGAGAACAGAATTGCACACATTTTCCGAAAGTAGCCAAGACAATGTCTGGTACAGGTACAGCATGACCTCACAACTTCTATAATCAATGCTCTGACCAATAGTGGAGCACATACCAAACTCCTTCTACTTATCCTATCGACCTGAGAAGCCACCTTCAAGGAACTATGAAACTGCACTGCGAGGTCTCCTTATTCAGGAACATTCCCCAGGTCGTGCTGATTTTCCATTCCATCATTGAGCAACTCATATTTACATAAATTAAACTGCATTTGCAACTCCTTGACCCTTTGGCCAATCTAAACAAGATCCAATTGCAATCTGAGATAAACATAGAACATAAAACAATTCTGTGCAGAACAGGCCCTTCAGCCCTTGATGTTGTGCTGACCTGTGAACTAGTCTAAGCCTATCCTTCTACACTCTCCCTTCATCATCAATATGCTCATCCAAAGATTGTTTAAAACTCACTAATGTTGCTGAGCATTGGCAGGTAGGGCATTCCACGCCCTGACCACTCTCTGAGTAAAGAACCTGCCTCTGACATCTATCTAAAAACTATCACCCCTCAATTTGTAGTTATGACCCTGACGTCATCATTCTAAGAAAAAGTCTTTCACTTTCCATCCCATCTAATCCTCCGATCATCTTGTATGTCTCTATCAAATCCACACTTAACCTTCTTCTTTCCAATGAAAGCAGACACAATTCTCTCAGCTTTCTCTCCAGACCAGGCAACATCCTGGTAAATGTCCTCTGGCCTTTTCCAATGCTTCCACATCCTACTTGGAATGGGACGACCATACTGTGTACAATATTCCAACTGCGGTTGCACGAGCACGTTGAATACTTCCAGCATTGCATTATGGCTCCGGAACTCAATCCATCTCCCAATAACATCGAACACAACACATGCATTCTTAACAGCACCTTCAGAGATCTGTAGACATGAACTCCAAGATCCGACTGCACAGCCACACTACCAATGCTCTTTCCATTCACCCAGTATTCTTCCTTCCTGTTATTCTTCCCAAGGTGAATCACATCACATTTATCTACATGGAATTCCATTTAACATTTCAGCCCAGTTCTGCATTTTGTCCAATTCCCCCACAACCTGCAACATTAGAACATAGAACAACATAGAACATAGAACAATACAGCACAGAACAGGCCCTTCGGCCCACGATGTTGTGCCGAACATCTATCCTAGATTAAGCACCCATCCATGTACCTATCCAATTGCCGCTTAAAGGTCGCCAATGATTCTGACTCTACCACTCCCACGGACAGCGCATTCCATGTCCCCACCACTCTCTGGGTAAAGAACCCACCCCTGACATCTCCCCTATACCTTCCACCCTTCACCTAAAATTTATGTGCCCTTGTAATTTGTGGGCGGCACGGTGGCACAGTGGTTAGCACTGCTGCCTCACAGCGCCTGTAGACCCGGGTTCAATTCCCGACTCAGGCGACTGACTGTGTGGAGTTTGCACGTTCTCCCCGTGTCTGCGTGGGTTTCCTCCGGGTGCTCCGGTTTCCTCCCACAGTCCAAAGATGTGCGGGTCAGGTGAATTGGCCAAGCTAAATTGCCCGTAGTGTTAGGTAAGGGGTAAATGTAGGGGTATGGGTGGGTTGCGCTTCGGCGGGTCGGTGTGGACTTGTTGGGCCGAAGGGCCTGTTTCCACACTGTAAGTCTAATCTAATACTCTGTTGTACCCGGGGCAAAAGTTTCTGACTGTCTACTCTATCTATTCCTCTGATCATCTTATAAACCTCGATCAAGTCACCCCTCATCCTTCGCCGTTCCAACAAGAAAAGGCCGAGAACTCTCAACCTGTCCTCGTACGACCTATTCTCCATTCCAGGCAACATCCTGGTAAATCTTCTCTGCACCCTCTCCAAAGCTTCCACATCTTTCCTAAAGTGAGGCGACCAGAACTGCACACAGTACTCCAAATGTGGCCTAACCAAAGTCCTGTACAGCTGCAACATCACTTCACGACTCTTGAATTCAATCCCTCTGCTAATGAACGCTAATACACCATAGGCCTTCTTACAAGCTCTATCCACCTGAGTGGCAACTTTCAAAGACCTATTTACATAGACCCCAAGATCCCTCTGTTCCTCCACCTGACTAAGAACTTTACCGTTAACCCTGTATTCCGCATTCTTATTTGTTCTTCCAAAATGGACAACCTCACACTTGGCAGGGTTGAACTCCATCTGCCAATCCTCAGCCCAGCTCTGCATCGTATCTAAGTCCATTCTTCCACTCCATCTGCTATTCCACCGACTTTAGTGTCATTTGAAAATTTACCAGTCCATCCATCTATGCTGGCGTCTAAGTCAATTATAAAAATGACAAACTGCAGTGGTCCCAAAATAGATCCTTGTGGCACAGTAATACTAACAGCACTCCAGGCTGGATACTTCCCATCAACCATCACTCGCTTGTTCCAGAAAGCTAGATTCTAATTTGAACTGCTACATTACCATTAATCCTACGCCTCCGCATTTTCTTCAACAGCCTACAATGTGCAACCTTATCAAAGACCTTATTAACGTCCATGTGCACCACATCAACTGCCCGAAGCTGCTTGGTCACCATCTCAAAAACTCCATGAGGTTTGTGAGACATGAACTGCCCTTGACGAAACCATGTTGACGATCTAAAATCAAATTGTTGCTTACTAGATGACTGTAAATCCTATCTCTCATATTGTTTTCCAAACCTTTTCCAACAATAGACGTCATGCTCACTGGTCTATTATTACCTGGGTCTTCTCTACTGCCCTTCTTGAACATGGTCACAACATTTGCCATCCTACAGTCGTCTTATACTAAAGCTGTAGACAATGCGAAACAAACATCAAAGCCAAAGGCTCCAACACCTCCTCCCTAAGTTTCCAGAGTATCCCTGGATAAATCCCATCTAGCCCAGGGGCATTGTCTATTTTCACTCCCTCCAGAATTGATAACACTTCTTCCTTACTAACCTCGATCCTTTCTAGTCTAATATCTCGTACTTCATTCTTCTCCACAATATTCTCCTTTTCCTGAATTTACAACAATGAGGAATATTCATTCCGCACCTCTCAGACCTCCACAGGGTCCACACACAACTTGCCACTATGTCTTTGACTGCCCTATTCCTACAGCAGTCTCTTTTTATTCCTCGCATACCTAAAGTGTTCTCTTTCAATTTATCTGTTAAAGACTACTCATGTCCTCTCTTTGTTCTTCTTAAATCTCTCTTTAAGACCTTCCCAGCAAATCTTTAAGTTTCCATCGCCTCATGTGAACCATCTCATGTCATAGTCACATAAGCCTCCTTCTGCTTAACAGGAGATGCAATTTATGTGCTTAACCATGGTTTCCTTATGTTATCACCTCCTACCTGCCTGACAGGGACATATCTACCAAGGACATGCAATATCCGTTCTTTAAACCAGATCCACATTTCGATTGTGCCCATCCCCTGCATTTTGCTATCCCAATCCTATGTATCCTATTTCCTGCCTAATCACATTATAATTGCCCTTCCCACATCGATAACTCTTGTCGTATGGCATGCACCTATCCCTATGTGTGTGGCATGCACCTACATGATTTTCCATGTACAAAGCCATGTTGAAATCTATAATCAGACCTTGCCTATCCAAATATAGGGAACATACAAGTCCTGTCCCTCGGGGATCCCCTTAACAACTTGTCCACCATCCATGTTAGACTTACCTGGCTAATATTCCGTGGCATGTCCTTACGACTTATCTTAAATCGCGCCAACACATTGGCCAAGCTCCAGTCTTCTGATACCTTACCTGTGACGACTGATCACCCAAGTCTCTCAACAAGGGGCCAATACTCACTTCCCTATTTTCCGACAGGGTTCTTGGGTTCACCAGATCAGGTCCCGGAGATTTATGAAACTTCAAGCGTTCTTTAATATCCTACATCCAGCTCTGGAATATGGACATTTTATCAACACGTCGCCAATTATTTCCCAACATGCTACATCTTACGTGTCTTTCACCACAGCAATCACTGATGAAAAATATTGGTTTATGACCTCCCCAGTCTCATGTAGTTCCACACATAGACTGCCTTACTAAATTTTGAGGAGTCTTTTTTCACTTCTTCGTTGCCCTTTCATCCTTAGTGTAATCAGGAATTCTATTTGGATTCTCCAGAACCCTAATTGACAAAGTTATCTCATGATTCCTTATTGTCCTACTGATTTCCCTCTTAAGTATACTCCTACTGCCTTTTTAGTCTGCTAAGGATTCATTTCATGTCTGCTGTCTATTTACCCATGCCTGACATACGTTCCTTTCCTTTTATTAACCAAAACTTATACCCACCAGCCTTTACTGTCACCCTAACAGGAGCATATTGTCGCGAAACTCTAATTGTCTCATTTTTGACCGTTTCCCATTTTCCACCTGTCCCTTTACTTGAGAACATCCATCTCCAATAAACTTTTGAAAGCTCTTGCCAGATGTCCTTCCTCAAATTTAGCTACTGATGATGTTACCTAGACAGGAAATAAAACGTCTGGATATCAAACCTACAGCTCAGCGAGCAAACCTAAACATCAACCTGAGCTACAAACCTTCACAAACCTTGTTCAAACAATCTCTTTGGAGCGCTGTTTTGTGTCCCAAAACTTCCTTCTGGGACCAATACAACACTCTCATTCCAAGACAATGTGATTCACTAAAACTCCCATTTGTTTTGCATGAGCACAGATCTCTGCATCCACTCAGTTCCAGGTTCTTACAGGAGCTAAAATAAATGACAAAAATGATTGAAGGGAAAGTCATGCTTTCTCAGTTGTGTGTTTCCTCCTTAACCGCAAATTCCAGAACTCTCAAACAATTCTTTCAGGCTCCATTAATATCATGCTGGACGGCAAGGATCAAGAATAAAGGAAGGTTCACTCGTGCACAAAGCTATTCATCCAAAACTTTAAAACAATGTTTAAAACAAATTGCTGTGATTACACAAATAACTCCAAGTTAACCATTCACTTCAGATGCACAGAGAGTCCCACCGCTGATTCCCTCAAAACCAGAAACAAACTCGAATGATTTTGCCCTCTCGATATAAAAATGCTACTAATTATATTTTTCCAAAGGGTTTCCTTTTCTTAATTCCACCAAAAATCTCCGTAGTCTCCGAATGAAATGGGAGGTTCCAGAGAGATGAATAATTTCCAAGGCAGTTCCTCCAGAATCTGCGATTACGGAGCTTGCACGGCTGTCTGTAATCTGAGACTAAATCATTGATCATCTGCCATTGTGTGATTTTGGGGTACAACATGCCCATCTACCATTGTCAGTGGCAGAGTGAACCCACAGACAACCCTCAGACAGATTCAAAAAAAATCTGTAATGCATGACACCTACCAGGAATTATTACAATCGGAAGAATCATGTAAAATATTATTTGCATATGATCAATCGAGAACGTCATTATCTGCCTTAGTGCTGTGAAGAAGGCATATGGTGTACTGGCTTTTATTGGTAGAGGAATTGATTTCCGGAGTCCTGAGGTCATGTTGCAGTTGTATAAGACTCTGGTGCGGCCACATCTGAAGTATTGTGTGCAGTTTAGGTCGCCATACTATAGGAAGGATGTGGAGGCACTGGAACGGGTGCAGAGGAGGTTTACCAGGATGTTGCCTGGTAAGGAAGGAAGTTCGTATGAGGAAAGGCTGAGGCACTTGGGGCTGTTTTCATTGGAGAAAAGAAGGTTTAGGGGTGACTCAATAGAGGTGTGCAAGATGATTAGGTGTTTAGATAGGGTTGACCATGAGAACGTTTTTCCACGTATGGAGTCAGATATTAAGAGGGGGCATTGATTTAAATTAAGGGGTGGTAGTTATAGGACAGATGTTAGGGGTAGATTCTTTACACAGCGAGTCGTGAGTTCATGGCATGCCCTGCCAGTAACAGTGGTGGACTCTCCCTCTTTATGGGCATTTAAACGGGCATTGGATAGGCTTATGAAGGAAAGTGTGCTAGTGTAGGTTAGGTGGGTTTGGATCGGTGCAACATTGAGGGCCGAAGGGCCTGTACTGCGCTGTATTTTTCTATGTTCTATGTTCTATGCCTGAATCTCGTTGGGCAGAATGTGTCTCTGCACACAATGCCAAAGTGATGCACTCTCAAGGCTTTCCATTTATACATGCTGACATCGCCTGGGGGACTGTTCCATTACAATACGGTTCAAGCTATTTGTTTAAAAGTGTGAGCAAACAAGTGACAGCATTGAGATAACTCTCAGTTGTGACAGAATATTTTTAGAGCTGAAGTTTATTGGATGATACAAATCTCAATCGGTCAAGAGCAAGCATTGAAAAATGCATGTGGATCAAAATCATAGAATCCGTACAATGTGGTAGCAGGCCAATGGGCCCATCGAGCCCACACTGACCCTGCAAAGGATATCCCAACCAGACCCACCCTCCGGCCCTGTGAGGTGGCAGGGCTAACCACTGAGCCACTGTGCCACTCTGTGCACCAACATTGACACGCCAACACCATCCATCCAACACTGAAATCTCATTTTATTTCAGTGTTGTCCTTTCCTTGCCTTTGATCATTTAAAAATTAAATTCTGGTGATTGAGTGTCTCTCTGAGAAATGATCTCCTCAACGCTGAGATGTAGATTCTGTAGTTATCAGCAGCTGTTCTGCGAAGGGTTGATTGGAAATTAATAGAGACAGCATTTTGTATGTTTTAATAAAAACAACATCGCAATAAAATACATGTCTGAATAAAATATAACTTTTTCCTATTAAGGCAATGATTGAAACAAGTGAACTAACTCCCTTAAATATGCCATTAACGGTCATCTCAGTTCGAATCAATGCCGATTATCCTACCACGTGTCCTAGACATGTTTCAGAGCTGACTCTGAGACACATGCGATCTGTACGACAGCACATGGGGATTGTCTAGACTCTGTTCCCTGCAGTGTACCTGAACATAAACAGAGAAGAAACTTAAAACGGTGGAACAGTGGTTAGCACTGCTGCCTCACAGCACCAGAGACCCGGGTTCAATTCCCGCCTCAGGTGACTGACTGTGTGGAGTTTGCACATTCTCTCTGTATCTACCTGGGTTTCCTCCGTCTGCTCCGGTTTCCTCCCACAGTCCAAATATGTGCAGGTCAGGTCGATTCGAAGTGCTAAATTGGCCGTAGTGTTAGGTGGTGTGGTAAATGTAGGGGTATGGGTGGGTTGCACTGCGGCGGGTTGGTGTGGACTTGTTGGGTAGAAGGGCCTGTTTCCACACTGTAAGTAATCTAATCTGACTGATGATGGGATGGATCAGTTTCAAGATGGATGAGTGAGGCCAGGGAGAGATTTGCACATACAAGGATGCAGAAATGTCAAATTCGGGAAATATTTGAGTAGGAGTCAATGCTATCAATGAGGCCTGTCGTGGTGGGGAAATGGGACTTGGTGTGAGGAATGATCAAGAACATAGATCAGAGAGCAGGAATAAATGTGTCATCTTCATGTTGTCAACCTGGTATTACTGAGTGCTGCAAGATCATTTCTTGAGGCACAGCCGTTTGTAATCTCTGTCAATGACTGAGATGATGGGTTCATGTGATACATTTGCTGTTAACACTCTGTTTGGTGGAGCAGTAAAATTCAAGGAGGAAATAGGAGCACTGAGATGGGAAAGGACAGGTTCAGTTACTGAATGAGCACAAAATAGTCGGTGCAATATATTGTCGAGAAAAGTGAGGCATTGTTCATTTATTTCAGTCTTGCAAAGATTTCAGGTTATGGAGAAATTATCGATGATTATCCTCGTTCCAAACTGAGAGGCAACAAGAAGCCTTTCAGTCCATTCAATGCCACTAGTTTCCATTATTCTCTTGAATGCCTTACTCATGTCAGAGTCTTCTAAATTTCATGTGTTCAAATCTAAAATTGTGTCATTTCACTTCCTCATCATTATCACTCTGATCGATCGATGCTACACTGAAATGGACATGGCCTCCCAACTCTCCAGCTTTTTCCTCCATATTTATAAATTCAGTTTGGTGCTGTCTTTACATCAATTGGCTGCAGTGGGCAAAGCTAAAATGACTGACTGAATCGTCAGTCCTGACTTGACAGAGTCTAGGATCGTTTGTTGTCTCAGCGGTTCCAAGAGTCTAGAGTGTCACAGAACAACTTCAACACATTTTCATGGTGGGTTGTACTGTGGATGCGACAAGGGTGGGAGCGAAAAAGTGAGGAAAAGGAAGAGCCCGAGGTCCTGATGCACATTGGCAGCAACATTTCACAGTCTGACATGCTATCATTAATAACCACGTATTTACAGATGCATAGCCTTTGACAGTAGCCTCTCACTGAGTCAGGCAATCAGATGCACCCTTCAGAATCAGCCAGGTCTCCCTGATTGGCACAGACTAATAGCCCCAATCAGGGATTTCACATCCAAAAAGATCAGCTGCCCGAAGTCATGACAATTCTTAGCAGGAAAATGAACAGTGAGTTTCTGAAAGTAGAAATTAGCGATTTGGGCAAGAAATTGAAAAACTGATCCATGGTTACTCTGAGTGCACAATAGGCCGAAGGACGTGTAACTGGAAACATTGGGTGCTGCTTCTCAGGATGGTATAATCTGAATACATTGTGTTTGTTTCTCTTTAGTTGGATGGTGATTGATAACAGCTGGAGAGACATGCTCCAGTTGTTGGGGAATATTTAATCAGACCTGTCAGAGGGTTGTAAATCTGGTATCAAACTGAGTTCGGAAGGAAATGAAGCTGGCAACGGGAAGTATGCAATCTGTGAGTGAAAGAGAAAAACTGCAGAATCACATTCTGGATCTCTGAAGATATTATGTTTCAGAATCCTCGTCTTCAGGGTCAAAAACTTCCCTCCTGTGCTTCACAGATTGAGTGACAAAGTTCTTACTCGCGCATTACTTTTTGATTTTTGGGAGTTCCTCGATAACAAATGCATTAATTGATGCAGTTCAGTTGAAACCTAACTTTTTGAAAATTTTGCCTTCATGACAATGTGCAAGGTATTTGTTCAGAAACAGGCTGAAAGAATATATCAATATTTTGAAATGTTCACAACTGCCCAAGTGCCTAAAACCACAATGTGCATTGAGAGGTCTAATTTATTACATCTCGAATCATTGGATTGACACAAGAGCACAGAAGTAAGCATGAAGTAATTTGTTTTATTTTCATCAAATTAAAAACAAAATCTGAGGTGAAATTTTCAAGTCTCTGGCTATCTGATTTCCTGTTGAACAGTATTTTAAAAAAGGGTTGCTTGCAGTATTCCAAATATTGCAGCTATTCACTGTCAGTCAGTGGGATATTTATGGGTGAATTTTATCCTGTTCACCAGTGAAAGGGGCAGGCAAATGGCAGATCATTAAGGAAGTGAGAAAGCTTTAATCTGGTTGGAAAGGAGCGATCATATAAATAAAGTGGCCCTATTCTGGAGAGGATATATTAACATCACGAACTGGGGATATACGTTTATTTTGGGCAAGTGGCTGGGCAGTTGGGTAGGCTTGTAAAAAACCATACGAAGTCCAATTAGAATACAAAGGACAGGGAAATTTTGATAAACTTTTATAATTCACTGTTTCAGCCACAGTTGGGGGAAGGAGGCCTAATTTGAACTCTTAAAAGGCGAATGGCTTGTGATAGGTTAAAACTGAGCTCTGCCCACTTCTGAGCACTACACTTTAGGAAGGATGATAATGCCTTGGTAAGGCTCTTGCAGGAGATTAATCGTCTTATCGATATAACAACAGGCCATTCAACCCCACGAGCCTGTTCCACCAGTCAGTGGCTAATCTGCAAGCTAACTTCACACCTGTAGTTGTGTCTTATCCCTTAATACCTACGTTTAACAAAAATAAACTATGTCAGACTTAAAATTAACACCTGATCCAGAATCCATTCCGTTTATGCAGAGAGTTACAAACTCTACCAGCTTTTCTGTGTGGGAGTGCTTCTGAACATCTCTCCTGATCGCACTGTCTCAAATTCTCAGACTAAGCCACTTTGGTTTAGAATCCACAAACAGTGGAAATAGTTGATCTTTACCAACTCTGTCCCCCAATCTCTAGAGAAACAAGGGCTGATTTGTACAGTGCCGCCTCATAACTAAATCCCTAAAGTCCAGGTATCATTTTTGCAAATCTAACTGCACTCCATCCAAAGCCAAAATATCCTTCCTTAAGTGTGGTACCTGGCTCAGCTCACAGTACTTCAAGTGAGACCTAAAAAGGGTTTTCTGTAACTCTAGCAAGACGTCTGTGCCCTTATCTGGGATGAGAGTTTCACTGTCGGTACAGCTTTTAATGCCCACTCCAGACGGCAGTTAAGATTCAACCACATTTTTACCAGCATGTAGTCACATGTCATCCAGACGAGATAAGGATTGCAATAGCCCTCTCTAAAGGATGCAAATGAACGGGTAATCAGCATTGGATTTGTCGTCATCCTTGCACTCTTTATTTCTAGACTTGTACAGAATTCAAATTCCCCAGAACATTACCTGGACGCCTTCATGAAAAGGTCCAGTGATAATTGCACTCGGCCATTGCCTCTCCCTGCTGAATGACCTCTTCCTTTGTAACAGGCTGGAGAAGGGACTGAATAAAAACCAGAAGAACTGCAGATGTTGTAAATCAGAAACAAAAACAGAAATTGCTGGGAAAATTGAGCAAGTCTAGTAGCAGTTGTGGAGAAAAGTCACAGCTGAATGGCTGCCTGGTGCTATGAGGCAGGACAGAGAAGGGGCGGAATGGCCTCCTACTATTCCAGGACTGTTGTGTTTGTCTATGCTAACAGTACCCTCATTCAATGATTGAAAACTAAGCAATTCCATTGAAGTAAAAACAAGATTTTGAGTGAAATTTTCAAGTCTCTGGCTATCTGTTTGTTGAACAGTACTTTACATAAGGGTTGCATGCAGTTTTCGAAATATTGCAGCTATTACTGTTAGTTAGTGGGACATTTATGGATGCAAACGGCAGATCATGTAGGAAGTGAGAACGTTTTAATCAGGTTGGTAAGGAGTGATAATACAAATAAAGTGGCCCTATTCTGGTGAGGATATATTAACATCAAGAATTGGAGATACACTTTTATTTTGGGGAAATGGGAATTTGGGTAGGCTTGTAAAAAGCCATACAAAGACCAGTTAGAACACAAATTTCAGGGGAATGTTGTGAAACCTTTATAATTCACTGTTTAAGCCACAGTTGAGGGAAAGAGACCAGATTTGAACTCTTAGAAAGCGAATGGTTTGGAATGGGTTAAAACTGAGCTCTGCCCACTTCTGAGCACCACACTTTTGGATGGATGTTAATGCCTTGGCAAGGCTCTGGCAGGAGATTAATCGTCATATGGAGATAACAACAGGTCATTCAGCCCCACAAGCCTGTTCTGGCAATTAGTGGCTAATCTGCAAGTTAACATCAGACACCTGTACTTGTGCCTTATCCCTTAATATTACGCTTCACAAAAAAAACTGCATCAGATTTAAAATTAACAACTAATCCAGAGTCCGTGCTGTTTTTGCAAGAGCGTTGCAAACTCCACCAGCTTTTCAGTCTAGGAGTGCTTCCCAACATCGCTCCTGATCGCACAGGCTCGAATTCACAGACTGTGTCCCTTTGTTTGGAAAGCCCCAAACGCCGTGGAAATAGTTTATCTTTATCTACTCTGCTTCCTAATCTCTGGAGAAACAAGGACTGATTTGTGCAGTTCCACCTCATAACTACATCATGTAAGGCCACATATCACTCTTGCAAATCTATGCTGTACTCCCTCCAAGGCCAATATATACTTGCGAAGGTGTAGTGCCTGGCTCTTTCCGCTCACAGTATTTCAAGTGAGATTTAAAACAGGTTTTCTATAACTGCAGCAAAACTTCTGTGGCCTTATAGGGGATGGGAATTTCACTGTCAGAACAGCATTTAATGCCCATTCCAGAGGGCAGTTAAGAGTCAACCAAATTGCTGGAGTCACATACAGCTCAGAACAGGTAAGGATGGCAGTTTTCATCCCTAATGGACATTAGCGAAACTTTAATTGTTGATCTTTCCACCTGGAAAATACGGAGGTAAAATGATTGTTGACCATTTCCATGTAGACATTGACAATATCCCTGTAAGCTTAATTTCCGATTGATCTGATAAACTTGTTTACTTATTGGGCCTCGTTTTACACTAATATTGAAACGTGGTTTATTATCTTTGAAATACAAGACAGATAAATATCCAACATTGCAATGTCAGTCTTTACCTGGAATATCCCGAGTAACATTCCAGTTCTGAAATGTCTATGCCCACACATTAGTTTAAAATCCTCGATTTCATCTTGTTGAACAGGAGTTGGGGCCGTTATTCCTCCTCCCAAGGTTCCTCATTCTTTGTCCAGATATTCCCTGGAGTGTGTGGGGGATCTCTCTGATGTGAGTGTCTTCTTTTAGCGATGATGTGGAGGTGCTGGTTTGGACTTGGGTGGACAAGATCGGAAGTCACACAACATCAGGTTATCGTACAATTTATTTGAAACCACATGATTTTGTGTGATTTCTGACCTTCTTTGAGCTAGTTATTCAGGTCATTTGCAAATGCATTAGCTTAGCATTATTAGAATATAACAACATGATTAGCATAACTTAAATTCAGTTTCTTTCTCAGGAAGGATGTTACATAAGACAGTTTTTGGTATTTTAAGTTAACCTTTTTAATCGACCCATCTCAAAAACAGTTCTACTAAAAATCAGACCTTGGTCCACCCCAAATATTGTGACCATGTCTCATCAACAACCCATTCAATGGGCAATCAAGGTGAAGGCTTGTATATAATCTGGTTTGATTGAATTCGATAGGGAATGCTGCGAGCTTCCTGGATTAATACCTCAGTTCCACTGTCTTATTAACACTGCTTCAATGTAATCAATCAAGATTATGGGATTGCGTATCTGGGCCTCCCACACCAACTCCACTACCAACACCAGGATTCCTGTTCCAGGTTCACAACGCTGCTTCTATAGACACCACTGATGGCGTCTTCTTCCACCATCATCACTGCCACAAGGAACAGAAGACCAAGATGAAGACGACAGAAAAAAAAGAAGAAAGAAATGGTAAGGGGCCTGATGATCAGACGTGAACGGACTCACGAATCGAAACACTGGCTACCCTGCTAACAGCGCCAGCTGGAAAAAAAATCACCTTGAAGAGGACAAGGCAGATTGCCAAGGGACCAAGTGCTTCACCTGTGCATTGACACGAGAGAGGCTCGATTTGGTTTGATGTCATGATTAGATTACATTACTTACAGTGTGGAAACAGGCCCTTCGGCCCCACAAGTCCAGACCGACCCACAATCCACCCATGCCCCTACACCTAACACTATGGGCAACTTGGCATGACCAATTCACCTGACTTGCACATCTTTGGACTGTGGGAGGAAACCGGAGCAAGTCCACGCAGACACGGAGAGAATGTGAAAACTCCACACAGTCAGTTGCCTGAGGCGGGAATTGTACCCACGTCTCTGGCACTGTGAGGTAGCAATGCTAACCACTGTGCCACCGTGCCGCTCACTGAGCCACCATGCCGCCCACGATGTTCTTTAACCACTACCTCCTGCTGGTCTTCAAGGGAACGTGTAATCTGAACGTAAAACTGCTGATCCCAGAAAACATGGAGGAGATAAAAAGGGGTTCTACAAGTTGGAGAAATGTGAAGCCCCTCCTTGAATCTCCTTCAGACTTTTGGAATCTGTCAAAGGGAATATCAAGAGGATATTTATTCTCAAAGGTTGTCTAAAGAAGTGACAGAAATGGAGAATACTCTGGAAAAATCTGTAGAACCTACTACTGTTGCAGACGGTTGGGATTGATGTCATGAATGATCTCCAGAAGGAGACGAGCCAGTAAGCTTCATTCTTTACTTCAGAAGCCACCAAGATAATCTCCCCATCCAGAGTGCACACTATTCATGTTTCTCCTTCTACGAGGTGCACTGGGAGAGCAATGTGCTCAGAAACCTGAAGAGAGAAGATGGCTCAATAACATCTCCATAGTCTGAGATCCTCAGGATCAGCAAACCCTTTTCTGCCAGACTGCATGACATGAAGTGCACAGACAGTGTGACCACTCAGTCATTCCAGCCCTCTCTCACAGAAGTCAAAGGCAACTGCACACGGGAGATGATGAACCAGCCATTTTCACGGAATAAGATGGCCAGAGCCCTCGAGTCCACAGATAATACTACATTTCTGCAATGTAGTGCCCTACCAGCCGAGTTGTGTTCACCTCTAACGGCCTTGATTGGTGCAGGACCTGCTGGTGGTGTAGGATAGTCTGCTTCGAACAGATAGCCAGTGTGATTCCACAAAAAAATTGTCATCCTCCCCTCCCCCCCATCTACAATCAGAAAGGGGAGAGGGACAACTGCTGACCAATTTCATTACGAGTATGTATATAAAAAGTCCTGTCCAGGTCATCACCAACCAGAACATGTCTCCTTTAGAATCAGTGATTTACACCGATTAACCATACCTGTACCGGTCCGAATGACCCTGAGTGCCTCACACTGTTGAGGGATACGATTGCCTGTGTGCAGGACAGGGAGAGATGGAAGCCTGCCTTACCAGCCTGGACCAGGAGGAGGCCTTTGACAGAATATCACTTACCTACAAGTGCGACGTGCTCTCTGAAATGGGCTTTGGAGACGGAATTTGTGAACCAACCGAATTGCTCTACACTAACGTCATTATTGCAGCCTCAATCAAAGCTTGGGAATCAGAAGCTTCCCGATCAATTCTGGAGTCAGGCAGGGCTGCCTACTCTCACCTTTTCTTTTTATATTGTTAACTTGCAGGCACCTGAATAATTGTTGCAATTCATTCAAACGGTTCTTCCTTGTTAGCCATTGTCTATTCACTGAGAACCTCTTTAACTACGTTTCCTCAATCCATCTTTGCACTGGTGTACATCAATTCATTATTTAGATTTAGGACCAGAGTTTCTGACTCATTTTCTTCATTCTCCATCTTGATAAACAATTCATGGTCACTCTTCCCCAATTCAAATATATTGTTAGATAGATAATCGAATGCCGAATACCATAGTTGAGCCAAGAATCCGGACCTTACGATCTTGACAGAAATCCAAAATTCGGATAATTGAATGCCGGATAATCCTCTGCATATTGCTGAGATTATGCTATTACATTGTGTTTGTAATTTTTGCAAAACAGTATATTCAACCACGACATGCTTACAACTGTGCTCTTGTATAAACTTAAAACTGTGCGGTATAATCAGTTAATCCGTCCAATACGATAAGTCTGTCGAAATACCTCACACAGCATCACAAAACATAAATCATGAAGGTGAGTTTTCGACGTTAACTGTGTCACTGAACACATCTCCTCAAATTCAAAGTGTAGAGCACCCGAAAGAACTCTGGCCCTGAATCTGTGGGGCATGTAAGGGAAGCACTTGATCCTTCAGACTTGGATTCTGATGCACACCATCTTGATGCAGACAGAAATGCTTTCTTATTGCTTTTTCACTTTCGCTCACAGATATTTTATTTCCCGTGGGAGCTTCAATTTCGTCTTCAATGAGTTTTTTATCTTCAACATGAGTTCCAATCATTACGCATCCGTTTGAGAGGGTCCTGGAGATATTTCACAGCTGACTCCAAGGGACACAGGAGCTGTACAGCAGCAGATACGGGAGAGTCATTGTCTGTTCCCTGCAGTGTCCTGCACATGTGCAGTGAAGGAACTTAGGATAGCTGACCAATCAAGTGATGGAATAGTTTGAAGGGAGATGTGAAGATGAGGCCAGTGAGAGATAAAGGTGCAGATTTGTTAATTTCCTGGAATGTTTGAGCGGTAGCCAATATTGTCACTCACTCCTGGAGTGATGGAGAAATGTGTCTTCGTGTGAGGACTGCTGAAGGAGAGGAAACAGAGAGTGGGAACATCATTTCATTTTCTCGTTCACAGGTTTGTATTTGTGCATCATTACTTGAGATACAGTATTTATAATCTCGATCAATCAATGATGAGATCGTGTGTTACGTTTGCTAATAACGCAATGTTAGATGAGTCAGTAGAAGACAAGGAAGACATTGGAATGCTGAGAAGAGAAAGGGAAGGTTCAGTGTTCGTGAGCACGTCATAGCCTGACCAATATATTGTGGAGAAATGTGAGGCATTGTCCCTTCATTTTAGCCTTGGAAAGATTTCAGGCATCAATAAATTTCTCGATGCTTTTCCATGTCTTGAATAAAGAGACAGCAAGAGGTCTTTCTGTCCAATTCAGTGCGAGCGATTTCCATAATTTTGTTTAAAATATTTACTCTTATTAGATTCTTCCGAATTGCGGGAATACAAACCAGTATTTGTGTAAGTTCAGTCCCTCATCAATGAACCCTGGCTTGCCAGCTATCATCCTGGTCAATCAATGCTGCACTCAAATAGACATGGACTCCCCAATCCACACTCCTTTGTTGTTGTTCCTTTCTGCAAATTCAAGCCACTGTTGTGTTAATATCTAATGACAGCAAGGGATAAAATTTCTGGTTGACTCTTTTAGAAGCATCTGTCCTGACATGACAGAACCAGAATGAAAAATAGCCTCTGCAGTACCCAGAACAACTTCAGCACATTTTCTGGGAAGGGGTGGACTGTGTGTGGGACAGGGGTGGGAACGAAAAAATGTGGAAAGTGAATAAAGGTCCTGGTCCACATTGGCACCAACAATATTTGGTGGTTAAATAATCCTTCAGTGTCTTGCATCCTGTGTTTATCACCATTTATTTACAAATGCATAGCCTGTCACAGTGGCCTCTCACTGAGTCAGGTATTCAGCATCTCAATATCGCTGACATTCACCCTTTGCAATCACCCAAGTCTCCCTGATTGGCACAGATTAACAGCCCCAAGCAATGATTTCATATCCAAAAAGGTCAAACTGGCCGACGTCATGACAATCATCACCTGGAGAAAATCAATGAGTTTCTGAAGGTAGAAATTAGCAAATCGGGCAAGAAATTGAACAGCTCATCCATAGGTGACTCCGACTGCTCATTTGTCCGAAGAACATATGGCTGGAAACTTTGGTACCGGGGTAAGGGCGTTGGACACTTAAGTTATAGGAGATGATTCTGAGGCTGTGGTGATCTGAATATATTGCGTTCATTTTTTTTAATTGTATGGGGTTTGCCACCCAGCTGCAGAGACATGTTTTGTTACAGTGGAATATTTAATCAGACCTGTCAGACGGTTGGGAACTTGGGATCAAATTGAGTTCGGAGGGGAAATGAAGCTGGTCACGGGAGGTAGACAATCCATGTGTGAAAGAGAAAAACAGAAGAATCACATTCGGGATCTCTTAAGATGTTGTACTTCTGAATCCTAGTCTTCAGTGTCAAACGCTTCCCTCCCCTGCCTCGCAGATTTAGGGACAGAGTTCTTACCAGCTCGTTACTTGTCGAATTTCGGTTGATCCTCAATAACATATGCATTAAGTGATGCAGTTACTGTGGAAACCCAACTTTTTTTTTATTATTTTGTCTTTATGATGATGAGCGAGATATTTGTTCAGAAACAGACTGAAAGAATACATCAATATCATGAACTGTTCACAACTCACATTGAAAGGATCAATTGATTACATCTCGCAGCACTGGATTTACTTAAGAGCACAGATGCAAGCATGTGGCAATTTATTATGTTTCTCCAAAAGCTACGGACATTATAAGATATTATTAAGTAACAATATTATTGCATTTGGAAGGAATGATCATAAAATGCTCAAATTGTTGATTACAATAGAGAATGAAGAAACTGCATTTGAAACTCAGAGCCCTGAATCTAAGTCCAGGGAACAACAAGGAATTGATGCATAAATGGCCAAAAAATGGATTGAGTTCACAGGAGATAGAGTGTGGTGATGGAAAAACACAACAGGTCAGGCAGCATCTGAGGAGCAGGAAAATCGAAATCTCGGGCAGAAGCCCTTCATTAGAAAAGAGTTGATTGCTGGTGAAGGGCTTATGCTCAAAACATTTGTTCTCCTGCTCTTTGGATGCTACCTGAATTGCTGTGTTTTTCCAGCACCAGACTCTCAGCTCTGATCTCCAGCATCTGCAGTCCACATTTTCTCAATGAATAGGCAATCGGTAAAAAGTAAGAAACATATTAACGAATCACAACAAAGTTTCAGAGACCTCAACATTATTATTCAAACAGGAAAGGTGACAACGGGTAGCGCCGCCTGGTGGCAGGACAGTTCGGGAAGCTTTCTGATGCCCACCCATTTACTGAGACTGCACTAACGCTGTTGGTGCACCACAAACCGAACCACCTTCTCCTGGTCCAGTCTGATAAGGCAAGTGTCCAACCTTACTGTCCAACACATAGAAAACTACATCACAAAGGAGCGCGAAGCTCTCGGAGCTCATCCTGAACAGTACAGCACAGGTTCAGTCGGGATGAATCACTGATCCCCCAGCACACCTTACCTAGTTGGCGATGATCTCAAACAGGATTCTGCAAACTGCATTCAGCAGTGAAATTGGTCGTCAGTCCTCCCTGTCCCACTTCTAATCGTAGATGAGAGGGATCATTTAACCTATCTCTATCTGTATTTAACCCTCTGTCTTTCTCCAGTGTACTTTAATTGATTCTCTCTACCACTCCCACACCACCCCTCTTCCCTTCCTCCAGATTATGTGTTTACACTCTGCAATAACCAGAGACCGGGTGTCCCTGCCTCATTGTTCCCCACAACCAGCGTTGCTTTGTGCTGCCGCCACTGTGGCCGGCGCTGGGACTGCAGATCCATCCCAAAGTGCTGAAGGAGCTCAGCAGCACCCCTACATGGTCAGATACTGTATTACTGATGGGAAGAAGATGGGTAGAATTTTAACATGAACTGATACAATATTGATGTAAAACTAGTAACAAGTACAATATACAATAGTATTTACATACACCCGTGAACTGTTCTAATGTACAACAATATATGTGTATGAACTCAAACATCTCCAATGTAAACAAAATTTCAGTTCCAATGCACAGTAATATTACATGTAAACGCAGTCAACTCTAATGCACAATATTTGTACCAACACAAACAGCTCCAACTTTAACAATACATAATGTATGCTGTATACATGAAACATGAAATAATGAGGATATAAAGGATTTGCAGGAAGGAAGTGAATGCACTGTTGCCAAATTTGCAGTTGACACAAAAGTAGGTTAGAATGCAAGTTCGGACATTGCATGTGCGTTCTGAGGTAAATGGATAGCGGTGGTCTTCTCGAAGAAGGTGGGGACTTCAGTGTGTTGAATGGACAGGTTGAAAATGACGGTGAATACCTCCACCAGTTGGTCTATGCAAGGTCTACGTGCACGGCCAGTGTCTCCATCCAGGCCCATTGCTTTCCTTGGATTGACTTTCAGCGAGACCGTGTTGACCTGTGCAGTGGTGAGCAAGGGAACAGGTGAGTCTGGGGTTGTTGGGGCAGGCGTCATTGCACCACTGGCATTCTGCTCAAACCAACCAGAGAAAGCATTGAACGGCCAGAGAGCAACGTGTCTTTGTCTGTTGTCTTTCTCTGCTTCATTTTGTATTCCATAATGTTGTTTAGCCCTTGCCATAAGCGGCGGGAGTCTGTTTGGTAGGTATAGGCCTCTCATGTCGTCTGGTCCTCCCTTTTGGCATTTCGGATGGTCCTGTGGAGGTCAGATCTGGATTCGCTGTATATACTTGGTTCTTCCCACTTGGATGTTGCCCGTCTGGTCTCCAGTCGGGAGTGGATTTCCTGGTTCACTAAAAGTTTACGCTTGGGGAACAAGCGGATTGAATTCTTCAATTCACAGCCCTGTATGCATTTACCCATGATATCCGTGATGGTGATGGTGTGCTCATTGAGGTTTTCCACTCGATACTTGAACACGGTACAGTCTACCAATCCCAAGCAGTCATTCACAGCCTCAGAACAGCATTGTACTTCCTTTCGTGAAGAGTCCTCCCATTTCAGCTTCTGCTTGTTAGCTGTGTCCACATGTTGGAGAGACCAGGACCTGAGGGCTCATATTGAAGGGACCACCTTTGGAACTGAGATGGAAATGAATTTCTTCAGCCAAAGGGTGGTTAAACTGTGGAAATCCTTATCATAGATGACTGTGGAGGCCAGGACATTAGGTGTGTGATGATGATGATGCTCCTTTACCAAGGTTGTGTTGTCCTTTGTATATTTCATGGTGTGTTTAACATTCAGCGGTTCTGGGGTGTCTAGGTTGGATGGGTTGTAGGGCCAGTTTCGTGGTAACTAACTGACACTGCCTCAGGCAAAATGGCTTTCAAATGTAAAAGCATGTACAATGAATGGGAAGTGGACAATTCTTCTTGCTCAGCTTTTCTCTGGTCTGGTTTAGTTGGGTTTGGTGTTACCAATCAGTCAGTTTTTCAGACTGCTGGTGAAAGGAACAGCGACATGGAAGAAGTTGTCCCATGTTGAATCTCTCTTGGTCATCTCTCCTGTAATATTGTGAGTTTGATTTTACCTATTTTGCCATGGGGTGTTTCTGGGGATTGTTGCAGGAACTGTAAGCAATATTTAAGTTGGACCGTCTGTTGGGTTTTAGGATAAGTTAAGTTATTCTGTATTCTGTTCTCTTTTGTTTGTGTTTCATTTGGTACTCTGTAAATAAACTCTGTTTTATTGAAAGCCAATGGATGCTAACCTGCTCCAGCACTCCTGGAATGTCCATTTTACACCTGCTCCAAACCAGTAGAAAGATTAGGGTCTGGGATACTGTCTTGAAATATTTTGAGACAGTCTGGCCTGGTCCATAATCAATGTATTAAAAATAGAGAAATATTGGTTCCTGACTGGTGAGGGAATCAAATGTTATGTTTAGAAGGCAGGAGAATAGAATTGAGAAATGGTTCCTTCACGAACAAACGACTGAGCTGATTCAATGGGCTGAATAGCTTAATTACGCTCCTTCATTGCATGGCGTTATGATTCAATATATAACAACATTGATATATGGAACACAATCAGCTCCAATATGAAAAAAATGTATATGTTGTATTCTTGGTTCAAGCATGGATTAAACAACTGGAATCCTGCCATTAATTGAAAAATTCTCAAATCTTGCTTCATTCATTGGGCATACGTCCTTGAACTGAAGTAACATATCAGCTATCAGCGAGCAGGAGGTACCGATTCTGATATTTAGATATTTCCCAGGTTGCCGAAATACGCAATTGAGAGAAAACTGTGCACTGTCGCCTGCTTGTCCTTTTTCAAGAGGAGTCTCATGATCAGACATAACCACACCTAGAGGGACGCAGAAACAATACCACACCCTCGCACACACACATACACATAAAAGCAGAAGCACACCCACACGCAGAAATGCAGTCAAAGTAAGATGAAGAACTACACTGATAACCAAAAATACAAAGACATGCACACACGTTCAACTCACAAACATACACACACACACACACACACGCACACACACACACGCACACACACACACACACACACACACACAATAATGCAGTCAAAATGAAATGTGGGAACATACCTACACAACGACTACAGAAACATTCCCACACCTTCACACCAAACACACAGGAATACAAACTGACTGCAGAAGGGGGCACACCTACTCACACATGCATGCGCGCACACACACACACACACACACACACACACCTGCCTCTGGAGATCTCCCAGATGCTTTGCTGATTCATTCAGTGAAGAATTTAAGTGACCAGCTGATGCACAGCATTCCTGAACTTCGTTCTGAACTTGGGCAATGTCGCTACATAAAATAATGTGTTTGTGCTGCAACTGAAATCCTTCAGCATTTCTGCAATGCACGTAAAAACGATGAGAGGAGTGTAACTCCAACGATATGTTCCTTTAATGATCTCGTATGAGACCGTTGCACCGTGCACTACCCACAAAATTATGAAGCTGATGGATATGGTGAAGAGGGAAATCACTGAATTCCTCCGGCTCTCCATCTCTGCGTCTTTGTGACTCTCTCCCTTCCTCTGACCCCTCAGGCTCTTGCGGACTCGACTGGCCACTAAAATGTACCTGACCGTCAGCGTGTTCATCAACAGAATTAACACGAATGGGATTAAAGGAGTTAAAATGATATCAAGCCACTTAAACCCCAGCCACCTTGGATCAGTAGAATAACTTGACCTTGTTTGACAGTACCACAGAACATTGTCAATTATCCATCTCGATTCAAACCGAAAATAGAAAGGAATGTTTTTTGAACAGACCAGAATACCAGTTGCAGCCAGGGCCACAGCCAAGGTTTTCTCTGTCCAATATTTTCTCTTCATTTTCATGCAGCAAATGGCCACAAAACGATCGAAGGAGAAAAGGACAGTGAACCAGACTGAACAGTCTGTGGCTGCACGAGCCAGGGCAAAGACAGCGCTGCACACAGGGGTGAGATCCAGGAAACATCTTGGGAAGTAGAAATTATTGAGTTCCCACAGTATGATCTTTGTGAGAATGAACAGTATATCCGATGATTCCATAGCCAACAGGCAGCGCGTTGTGCATTTAGAGAGACCGCAATTCCCACGTGTGAGGAACAGAATCACCAGATAATTAACTGAAAATGATAGAAGATAAAACGCAAATCAGAAATTAATGATCAAATGTTCTCCCATCGACCAGAGAGCAATGGAAGTTCTTAGCACCCAACTGCGTCAGTTGGGAGGTTTCCAATGTCAAGTTTGAACAGGACAGCTCCAGTGGCCTGACCCATTTAGAAACTGTTCACCCCTGGGTTTGACGAAGTGTGGGCAGGCAATCAGCAGATGACAGGGTGGCATAATTTTTACGATGAAAGGGAAGAGGTTGCGAGGGGACCTGTGAAAAAGGTTTTCACCCAGAGAGTGGTAAGGGTTCTGGTAAATCAGTGCCTGGGAGGGTCGAGGAAGCAGGAAACTTCACCAACTTTAAAAACTACCTGGATAAACACGTGAGGCATCATAACATTCGAGACTACGAGACTAGTGCTAGAGGCTGGGGTAAATGTTAATTTTGTATCGCTTTGACAGCACAAACTGGATGGAACGCAATGCATCTTCTGGTTCTCTCATTGTAAGAATTCCTTCTGGGAAGGAGGTTGGAACAAGAATCATTTCAATGAAATTAATGAAATGTATTAGAATGCTGAAAACATGAGGCAGAATCAGACATAACTGGCAAAAGCCAACAGGAATAACAGCATCTTTGGGGAGAGAAACAGAGTGAATGGAATCATTGTTCATCAGAACATCTTCATCTGAATATGGGCCACTAAACTCAAGTATCATCGCAGGTTTCTCCCCGCACAAGACCCTATCATTGCAACCAAAAGACGGGAATTCATTTCTAAAAGGGAATTGAGAATTAAAGTGTTGATATTCACATACTATGGAACAAATGATCCATAGTAGGTGGATATAGGCGTATAGTTGGAGTCATTAAGATGTACAACACAGAAACAGGCCCTTTAGCTCAAATTATCCATGCTGACCAGTTATCCGAAATTAATTGATTCCCATTTTCCCCATAGGTCTCTAAATCCTTTGTATTAATTTACCCATCCAGATATCTTTTAAATTTTGCATTTGCAGCAGCCATCATAATTTTCTCTGGCAGGTCATTCCATCCACATGCTACTCGTTGCATGAAAAAGTTGCCCAATACTTTTCTTTAAAATGTTTCTCCACTCACCCTAAACCTATCCGGTCTAGTTTTGGACTCCCCAAAACCAAGGAAAGGAAATGTCTATTTACCCTGTCCATCCCCCTTATAATTTGATAAAGCTTCACAAGGTCCCTCCTCAGCCTTTTATACTCCACGGAGAAAAGCGTCAGCCTGTTCAGCTTCTCACTATACCTCAAGTACTCTACCGCTGGAAAGCTCTTTATAAATCATTTCTGAACTCTTTCAAGTTTCAAGACATCCTTCCTTCTGGAGGGAGATAAGAAAGAAAACAATTCTTTGTATTGTATATCAAATGTTCAAATTTTGCTTGTACATTCAGTCAGCAAATAATCCAAATCGGGTAATGTAACTTTTTTTTATTGCGTTCTCTGCACTATCTGACTCAAATAGTTTTGGAATGTGTTTATTAATATTTATCAATAAAGTCCTCAATGCAAAACAAAACAGACTGTTCACTACTGCTAGTCCTGAATGTGACAGCTCTAATCCATTGATTAACAAAATGCAATATGATAAACATCCCATCTCTCTGACTCTGTGTTGTTCTGATTAAGTTAGGGCAATTAACATTTGAAGTGATAATCCAAATAATCAGCAGTTCATAGACGGTACAAGATTTCACAATACCTTCCTAAAAAAATCCTTCATATTTGTTATAGGAATAACTAAACCAAGTAAGCAATATTAACCTAATGAATTGAAGAATCCTTATGTCCGAACCTTAGTCAATAATTTTCCTCCCCATAAAAACTTGCTTTATGCATTGTGAAAATTATGAAGCTACAAACACTTCTTCAAGGAACAACTGGAAGATAGCCACAGCAATCAGGAATTCACTTTACCAATCCGTAGTGTTCCAGTGGTGGAAATGGACAACACAGAAACAGGCTAGTTAAGCAACAAAACAAATTCACTTTTACACTCCTCAGTCTTTCTGTAATCCCACAGAAATGCACGAATCTTCTGGCACTGAAAGAGGTCACTAATACCTGCATCAACTGAATAAACTAGCTGCCTGATCTGATCCCACTTTCCAGCAACTGGTCCACAGTGTCGAGGGATCTACACTTCACGTGCAGATCCGAGTTCCCTGCAAATCAGTCAAGGTTGGTCACCCCAAGCTACCACCAAAACTGGGCAGTGAATTCCAGTAGCACCATCATCTTCTGAATGAAATGGTAGGTCTCATGTTCTCGATCATCCTCCTGTCAATTTTTCTCATTCTGTGTCTGCTTGTAAATGGTCCAACATGGAGACAACTCTCCATCGAAGAACCTGTTTAATTTGTCCTTCTCAATCACGTCAAATATCATTTGCCTCTGTTTAGGGGAAATGACACTACAATTCTCGTAAATGTTTTCTAAACACTCCGCAGTGCAATCCTGTCCTCACTGCTTGGTAATGACGAGTACTGCACACAAAATCACAGCTGTAAGCCACCCAGTGTTACATGCAGTTTCTGCATTGTAGATCTGGCAGGTGGTGAGGGAATTTTTTTGGGTTGTCTGTGTGAGTGAGAGGGTAATAACTTTGGGAGGGATAATATGGAATTCATTCTCAGTGTGGATGTCTGATCAGGGTCTGGGCATATATTGGACCTTGACGGATATAGTTAGGGATTATCTATTTAAAGAGTGGGGTTAGTTTATCAGTTCCTCAGGAGTTAGTCTGTGTTTAATAGCATCACGTCTGTTCTGACACCAGCTGATTAATTACAGAGGAAACCACAACCTGGACAGAAATCCAGCTTGTTGGGGGATAACCTTATTTGTTTTGATTTAACAAAGTGATCTTTTGTTGAATCGCAAACACAATGCTGCAAATATTGTTTCCACAAAAACCCAGAAGTTTATTGCAAAATAAATGTCGATAAAATAGAACAAATCAAACTACGTACTTGTAACACAGATTCAAAGGCAATGAATATGCAGGGAATGCATATTACTCATTGACTGCAAAACAATCTATAAATGAAACAAAAGGACACGACTTTTATACATTAGGCAAAACATGACTCGCAGTGTCGTTCCAAAGAAAACAACTCTCATGTAATATTCACACCAGATTCCCTGTTTCTCTCATTTTGTGAAATGACTTGTGCCTGCCACTGCTAAAGTGGAATGCAGTAAATTCCTTCATGGAGCTACCGCACACTTGAGTGTCAATATACTCTGTTTTGAAATAACACTTCATGGCTTCTTCTTGTCCAAGATTTCTGTGTGGGACCAACACAACATGGTCATTCCAAGGCAATGTAATTTACTAAAACTCTCATTTACATCGCATGAGTACGGGTCTATTCATCCACTCAGTTCCAGGGTCTTACCGGAACAAAAAGAAATGACAAAAACGACTGAAGGGAAAGTAAAGCTTACTCAGTTAAGGGTTTCTGCAAATTACAGAACTCACCAACAAATCTTTCAGGCTCCATTAATACCATGCTGGGCTGCAAGCATCAAAAATAAACAAAGATTCACTCATGCACAAAGCCATTCAGCCTGTAGCCAAACCTCAAAAGCAATATTTAAAACAAATTTCTATGATTAGAAAAGTAACTCCAAGTTAACCATTAACTTCAGATGTACAGAGAAGGGCCCCACTGCTTATTCACTCAAAAAAAAACAAACACAAGCTAAACGATTTTGCTCTCTCGACGTAAAAATACCACCGCTTATATTTTCCAAAGTGAGTCCCTTTCTTAATTCCACCGAAACTCTCCGTAGGGTCCGATTGAAAATGAGATTTCTGGAAGGTTCCCAGAAGAAATAAGCAATTTCCCAAGCGAGCCCTGCGGAATCTGCGATGATGGGGTTTCCACGGAGTGCCTTTAGTCTGAGACTAAATTACTGATGCTCTACCACTGTGTGATGTTTGGGCACAACACGCCCATGCATCAGTGCCAGTGGCAGAGTGAACACGCAGAGAATCCTCACACAGATTCACACAACTTCAATGGTGCCAGGCACTTACCAGGAATTGTTACAATTGGAAGGATCATGTAAAATATTCTCCGCACGTGATGAATTGAGAACGTCATATTCTACCTGAATTTCTTTGTGCAGGCAATTGCTCTGCAGTCAATACCGAGGTGTCATAACTTCAAAGCCTTTCATTTATATCTGCTGGCATCGCCAGGGGGACTGTTACATTACAATGTGGTTCAATTCATTTGTTTAAGCATTTGAACAAACAGGTGACAGCAGTGAATTAACTCCCAGTTGTCAAAGATTACTTTTAGAACTGAGTAATATTAGATGATACAAATCTCAGTCAAAGGCAAACATTAGAAAATGCATGTTGAATAAAATCATAGAATCCTTACAATGTGGAAGCAGATCAATGGGCCCATATTTAATCAATGGGCCCACACCAACCCTGCAAAGTGTATCCCACCTAGACTTACCCGCTGTCCCAGTGAGGTGGCATGTCTGACCACTGAGCCACTGTGGGGAGAAAATGAGGTCTGCAGATGCTGAAGTACCAGAGCTGAAAATGTGTTGCTGGAAAAGCGCAGCAGGTCAGGCAGCATCCAAGGAACAGGAAATTCGACATTTCAGGCATAAGCACTTCATCAGGAATCTTCATTCCTGATGAAGGGCTTATGCCCGAAACGTTGAATTTCCTGTTACTTGGATGCTGCCTGACCTGCTGCGCTTTTCCAGCAACACATTTTCAGCACTGAGTCACTGTGCCAACCTATATAATAGCACTGACACCCCAACACCATCTATCCAACTTTGAAATCTCGTTTTATTTCAAAGTCATCCCTCCCTTTCCTTGATCTATTTGGAAATTGAATTCCGGTTTTTGACTTTCTCTCTGACAAATGTTCTCCTCAAAACTGGGATGTGGCTTCCCTGGTTATCAACGGCTGATCTGCAAAGGGATGATGGTTAGATAATGGAGACGAAACATTTTTGGTTTTAATAAATCCCACATCGCAATGGAATTCCTCACCTTGCATGCATACAGCATCTGAATCAAATATAACTTCTCCAATTAAGGTAAAGATTGAAAGAAGTAAAATAAGTCACTGAAAAATACTCTCAACAGTTACATTAGCTCCAATCAATACAGATCTATTGAAAACTTCATGCATCTCAGACCCTTCTAAATTTGAGGAATTCAACCCTGGGTTTCGAACATTTCACTCCCTCATCATTGAACGCTTGCTGTTCAGGTATCGTCCTGACTCCCAATCGATGCTGCACTCAAATGGACATGGACTCTCACTCCCCAGTGTGTTTTCTTTCGTTTTACCTATTTGTTTTCACGTTGAACGCGTGTACTGTACCTTTAAGAGAGAGTGAAGGCTGTTTTGGCAGTGAGAGTTTGAAGACAACTGTCATGTGACTGACCAGCAGTCTCAGAGTGTCCTGGAAAATTTAAAATATGTAACATTTGGCTGCTTTGTTCACAGCAGTTTAAATTTCACCAATCAGTTCAAACTATGCCCCACAATACTAAAATACAACCAGTATTTGAATTTTCATGTTTTGACAACACTGAACCAATAAGAGAATCTGATCTTTTGGAACACACAAAGAAAACAGACATTGTGAAAGTCAGAGTGATAGCGAAAAACTGCCATCTAGAGAGAAACTGTGATCCAAAACGCTCGCTTTCAATGGTACCTTTTTCACATGAAACATCTTTGCAGCAAAAGCCTGAAGGCAACACAGGGAGATCTGTTGAAAGAATACAGACACTGACGATTACAGACGCTGCCTGGTTTTGAAAGATAAGTTGCCGTAATTTTCATTGGATTTTTTTTGTGGATCAGTACATTGTCATAGAATGAGAGGGAGGTAACAAGCTTTAAAGAGAAAGGAGGTTTAGAGTTGGAAATCATTGTTGTTTAATGTTCACTTTCAGCGCTAAAGAATAAATTGATACTTTTTATCTTTAAGTCATGGAGGTGAGTTTGTTGTTACTCATACTTTAGCAGATGACGAGGCGGGGCGAGACTACAGTGTGGAGAAAGACACCAGTAATTACTCGAATGTTTCTGAATCAGATTTTTAAGTCATCAATCCCCGCAATTTCGAATAATTAATTACCAGACACCATCGTAAATCTTAAACAAAAGAGTAACTATTTATTAAATGAACAATAATTTCAGCACAGAGAATATTGAACGACAAAGCAATTTAATTAATGTCTGGTTCCACCCTAACAGGCAATGTTGTCCTGAAGGTGCAATTACATTTCAATGACTGCCGTCTGTTTCGACATAGGGTACCTTCCAGACTTGCTGGAACCTATTCTCATGTTTGTGGGATTTCATTAACAGCCAACTTCTGCTATCTGCTTAAACGCGATGCTCGTCTCGGTGGTCTCTCTTTGTATAAAAATCAAGATTGATCCTACGATTAGCCTCTGGTCCTGGCCTTGCAAACAAACAAACATATCTAGTTTAGTCTGGTCCTTTTGCCACAAGGTGTCTCAAAGACCACAAGTTATTTTCGGGCAGAAGATTACAGTTCACACCAGATTCAATGAAAAAAAAAGTCAGTGAAGGTTCTATCACCTGTGTTCCCCACTGTTTTGGGTATGTTATTTATGTTTTCCTTTGTGATGTCTGGATGGGTATATGAACAGGAGTGATTTCGAGGGATATCGGCCAAATGGGACTACAATAATTTACAATATCTCATCGGCATCGATGTGTTATACAGAGTTGTTCCTGTGCTGTACATGTCTAAGATTCCATGACACAAAGTCTGAATTTAGTTTCACAGCCGTTTCATTTCTCCCCATTGTACGTTTCTCCATTTCTGACTATCAGGGAATTATGTTGGTTTTCACCAATTTTGTTTTCTTTGAACACTGATAGAACCTTATCCAGAAACGTTTACTTTGATATGATCTCTGCCGGCTTACTCTCATACTCCATTCTACACCTTCTTAATCAAACTCTTGGTCCTCATTTGCTGACTTCTAAAGTGTTCCCAATTGTCAGGGCTGTATTTGTTTCTTCTAAATGTTTTGCATCCATTACTACCTCTAACTTCCCTCGTCAACCAGCTTTTGGCCACTGTTCTGTTTGCACTCTGGCTCCATACAGGAATAGACAATTGCGGTAGTTGAACACTCTTGTCGTTCATGGTAAAGACATTGGGTTTGAATATAGAAATAGGGAGATAAGGAAGGATTCACAGGACAATGTCGACCAGTCAGATTGGCATCAGGAAAATGAAATCATGTCTGACTAATTTATAGGGTTTTTCTGAAGAAATCTCAACTGGAGTGGATGAGGGTCCTAGCAAATATGTTTAATTTGGACTCCAGAAAATATTGTAAAAGGTACCTCACAAACGTTAAATCAGAAGATTAAAGCCCACGATGTTTGAGATAGTACATCAGTGTGGATATGGATATGAATAATGGACATGAAAGAGTGAGGGGGATAAATGAATCTGTTACAGGTTGGCAATTCATGATCATTAGGGTTTCACAGGGCAAACAGCTGTTTACAAGATATTTATGACCTGGAGGAAGGAAATGGATCTACTGTAGGCATGTTTGCAGACGACAGACAATAGGTGGAGTGAAAGGTTGCAAGAGGATTACCAACAGTCACAGAGAGATATTGGCAGGTTAAGCAAATGTGTAAAAAGATTGCAAATGAATACAATGTGGGAAAATGCAAATTAGGTCCCTATTAAATGAATCAATTCTCTCTTTGAACGGCTGCCCTTTTAGTTTTGGACTCCCCTACCCTAGGGAAAAGACTTTGGCTTTTTACTCTATCCATCCCACTGACGATTTTATAAATTTCTATAAGGTCACAACTGAGCCTCTGAGATACAGAGAAAATAGCCCCAGCCTGTTCAGCCTCTCCCTAGAGTTCATGCAGCAACCTCGAGCTGAACAGATGGAATAGAGAGGAAGAGGAAATGAAGGAGGCAGTGGGAGTGCATACCACTGAGAAACAATTGAAAAAGGGAAACACATTGGCTGCCTCCTCCCCACCCTGTTCAACAGTAAAACAGAAAGAGATAGCTGTGTGATGGACACTCACGCATCACCTCAGAAGATGAAGATGTGTGGAGGGATGGCCACCAACAAATAAAGACACACAGCATCATGAAAAAGAAGGAGAGGATTACACTCCAAATCCAGAAGCATCAGGTGTCCCGAGGGACCCGATGAAGCCCAACCACCAGCATCATGATCCAGGTTGTTCCCACCGCAACACAGATACAGGAAACTGGGAGCTAGGATGCTCCGAATCCGGAGGAGAGCACGGCTGTCCCTCTGTCTGACTCAGAGTCGGATTATACGCAGCTTCATTCTTGTCCAGGTGACACTGGCACAGAGCAGCCGCCCCAGGAGACAGCTACCTCAGTGCAGACAGTTTCAGAACTAACACCCCCACACCACCTGGATACAGAAAGTCCTCCAGGGGCCACAGCCCCACCCCGAGAGACAACTACATCAGTGCGGAGTGTCTGAGCATTCACCCACACATGATAGGGATGCAGGTAAGCCCCGTGACTACAGCACCTCCCCCAGAGATAGCTACCTCAGTGCAGACTCCAACATTTGCCCACACACCAAGGGAATACAGGGAGCTCCCCGGTGAAAAGAGCACCACCCCGTGAGATATCTGTCTCAGTGCGGAGACTGTCTGAATGTACGATCACATACCACTGGGATGCAACGAGTCCCCTGGTGACCAGACCGTGGGTGAACAGAGTTTGGGTCTCTTGGTAATTCTACATACTCCCAACATGGAGTTTGAAATTGCCGGTTTGACCTGGCCAACTTGAAGGTGGACCTCCTGTTTCTGCAGGAGTGTAGGATTCACCACCACACCAGCTCCAGGAAAGTGTCAAGCTGATTGGTCCACAGGCCTTCAGTCTGGTCGGGGGAACACAATAACGTTCCTTTGGACATGCATTCTGCTGTGAGATGGCAACTTCACCATCTCCGAGGTGATGGAGGCACTGGTAATGGGGCTCCTCCTTGTTACAGAGGCTTCAGACAGCAGCTCGCACTGCTGCTGGCGATGCCCAGGCCAGTCATTCTGGACAGAGACTTCAACTGCATCATTGATGCAGATGGATGATGCTGACAAAGAACCAGATACTATGGGCAGATTCCTAATGCACAAGGTTAAATGAGCATGATATCTTCAGCCCCCCGCTAAAGATGGAGCATAGCTTGGATACACCTGGTCTTGCCCAGCCGAATTTATCTGCTCAAGGATAGATGTCCTGTTTGCATCCAGCATATTCTCCCTCAGGGTCAAGATTAGAGTGGTGCTGAAAAGCACAGCGCGTCAGGCAGCATCTGACGTTTCGGGCAGGAGGCTTTCATCAGGATTCCTGACCTGCCATGCTTTTCCAACACCACTCGAATCTCGACTCAGATCTCCAGCATCTGCATTCCTCACTTTCGCCTAGTCGATTCTAACCTTACTGCGAATCCTCTTGCCAGGATGTCAAACTGGAAAAAGTTCTCCTCCTCTCTCTACAAAGATCTCAGTGAGTGTCTCTCTCACTGCAACAACCACCTATTATCCTCTGCCCTGAAGCAATTCCTGATGAAGGACTCCTGCCGAATCGTCGATTTTCCTGCTCCTTGGATGCTGTGATCTGCTGTGCTTTTCCAGCACCACTCTAACCTTGAGTCAAATCTCCAGCGTCTGCAGTCCTCACTTTCGCAAATGTTCTCGCTCAGATTCATCCACTTCAAGGTGAAGTTCTTCTCTGGCCACTGCCACTTACTGGCCATCAAGGGGACGTGGAATCTGAACGCAAAGTTGCTAAACCCAGAAACAGTTGAGAAAAATGGGTTTCATAATTTGGAGACTGTGAAGCCTGCCTTTGAGGTTATATTAGAGTATGGGAAACAGTCAAGGGGAGCAACGAGAGGTTCTTTATCCACAAGGATGTTGAAAAGGTGGCAGAGACGGGCAAAACTGTCCAAACTCCAGAAAAGCGTGCAGAGCGTTCTCCTGTTACAGGCGATAGGGATCAATGTCACAGACGATCTCCAGAAGGTGAAGAGCCTGTCAGCCTCACTCTTACCTCAAAAGCCTTAAAGATAATCTCCAGGTGTGGAGCAGGATGAGACGTTCTCATGTTTCTTCATTCAGAACGTAAATCGAGAGAGCTCTGTGCTCCACAGCCTAAAAGAAGAAGATGGCTCAGTAATCCCAGTCTGACATCCGGAAGACCAGCAAATCGTTTTCTGCCAGACTGCATGGCATGCAGCCCACAGACTGCACAGCCTTCCCGTCATTCTTGTACTCTGTCAGGGAGTTCTTAGCTGACATCCCACAGGAGAGCCGGAACCAGCTCTGCATGAGCTGACCATGGCCCTCGAGTCCTTAGAAATGAGTAAAATTCCCTGAAGTGATGTCTTATCAGTCGAGCTGTATTCACCTCTGTGGGACTTGATTGACCAGGACCATCTGAGTGCGTGCAATTGTCTGCTTCGAACAGGTAGTCTGTGTGATCTCATGAGGAAAGGTATCGGAAGGGGGACATGGACGACTGATGAACCGTGCTTTACTGCTAAATACAGAATCCAGAATCCTGTCTAAGTTCATCTGTAGTGGGCTGGATGACCTGGGAGAACCTTGTGCTCCTCAGGGCTAGGATCGTCCTGTGCAGTATGGGGAGGTGGATGCCTGCCTCATCAGCCTGGACGAAGATAATGCCTTTTATAGGATATCGCACATCTCCATGTGGGAAGTGCTCTCCAAACTGGGCTTTGGTGATGGAACCTGCGAATGTATCTGACTGCTCTACATCAACATCGTTCGCACAGTCACAATAAATGGATGGGAATCACAAAGATTCCTTATCAGATTTAAAGTCAGGCAGTGCTGCTCACTCTCTCCTTTTCTGTTTCACTGTTGCACGAGAGGACAGTGAATAATTGTTGTCATTTTCTTATTCTTTAACTAATGGCTATGCACTGACGACATTTTCAGTGAGATTGCAAAATCCGTCATTGCCCATTTATGCATCAATTCTTTGTTGTTCTCTTTATTTACATTTAGGACCTGTGTTTCGGAATCAATTTCCTCATTCTCCACCTTTCAAATAACGAGGATTCTGAGATCACTGTTCCCAAAACAATAATACTACCTCATGGCGTTCATAATTTTTAAAGAAATAATGAAAAATTGCTCCCTGCTTGCATTTGTGCTCTTGTATTGACTCAATGCTGCAAGATGTGACAAATTAGAATCACTACAGTGTGGAAACAGGCCCTTCAGCCCAACATGTCCATACCAACCATACAAAAATCATCACACCCAAATCCATTCCACAAGCTAATGCAAACAACCTAGTGCCCCTGAACACATTGGGCAACTTAGCATGGCCAATTCAACTGACTTGCACACCTTTGGATTGTGGAAAGAAGCATGAACCAACCCGCACAGACACAGGGAGAACGTGCAAACCCCTCACAGACAGTACCTGAGGCTAGGTCCCAGGTGCTGTGAGGCAGCAAACAATGGAACTACCACACCACCCTGGAAATAGCCATTTCAATGTGCCATGTGGCTTTAAGGTCTTGACTGATTATAAGCAGCTCCTGATTTTGGTATGTTCTTCCAATCTGTTTCTGAGCAAATGCCTCACGCATCATCGCAAATAATAAATAATAATGGTGAGCTGTCAGCAGTAACTGTATCACTTAATGCATATGTTGTTAAGGATCTCCCAAAAATTAAAAAAAATGTTCCCGAAAGAATCCTGTTCCCAAATCTGTGAGACAGGTGAGTGAATTGTTTGATGTGGAAGGCCAGGCTTCTGAAGCAGAACATCTTTCCAGATCCAGAACGGGTTTCTGTCTTTTCCCCTTTCACTCACAGATTGTCTACTTCCTGTGCCCAGCTTCACATCCCTGATAACTCAGTTTGATCCCAGGTCCCCAACCCTCTGACAGATTTGATCTGATATTTCATAATATCTCCCCAGAAGAGTAGCAATCCCCATCCAGGTAAACAGAAAGCCACGTTTCCAATGTATTCAGATTGTGCCAGTGCCCAGCACCTGACTACCTGATAATGATATACTTTTTCCTGCTCTCTGTTTTCTCTCCTTTATCTTTTCGCACCAAGTCCTATTTCCCCATCACTACAAGCCTCAAAGACAGGACTAACTCCCGAACAAACATTTCTGGAATTTTATATTTCTGTACCCGTGTATGTGCAAATCCCTCCCTGACCTCACCTCTCCACCTCCCTTCGAATAGTGTCATCGCATCTTCACTCAGATGTTTTAGGTTTCTTCACTAGACACGTGCAGTACACTGCAGGTTACATTTACGCCTATCTGCTGCTGCATATACCGTGTGTTTGTGTCAGAGTCAGATCGCAGACATCTCCAGGACAGTCTCGTCATGGTTTGACGATCTGTATCGATTTTGAGTTTATGTAACATTTGAGGGCAATTTTCAGTGAATATTTTACTTGTTTCAAGCATTGCCTCCATTGAAGTTGTAACCATGCAAGGTGAGGAAATCTATTGCGATGTTGGATTTGTAAAAACCTGCATCGTGTTATCTCCATTAACGAACAATCACCCCATCACAGAACAGCCGCTGATAACCAGGGAAGCCACATTCCAATGTTGATGAGAGAGATCGCAGAGAGATACTCAACAGTCGGAATTTAATTTCCAAATGGTCCAAGGCAAGGGAGCGATGACCTGAACTAAAAGGAGATTGTAAAGTGGGCTGGATTGTGTTGCTTTGTCAATGTTGACATATAGGGTGGCACTCTGCTGCCTCACAGTGTCAGGGGATGGGTCTGAGTGAGATCCTTTGGAGGGTCAGGGTAGCCTCGATCGGCCTTCTTACATGCTGTAGTGATGTTTTCAACTTACTCAATACGTATTTTACAATATTTGCCATTGAGCAATTGAGATTTTAACCAATAAACCTCAGTTCTAAAAGTACTCTGTCACAACTGGGAGTTAACTCACCATCGTCACCTGCTTGATCAATTTTTTTAAAAATGAATCTAACCACATTGTCATGTAACAGTCCCCCAGGTGATGTCCGCAGGTATTAATGAAAGACTTTGAGACTTTATAATCTCAGCAGTGAGTATCGAGTGATTGCCTGCACAAAGAGATTCAGGCATAAAATAGTGTTTTATATTAATCGTGTGCAGAAAATGTTTTACATGACCCTTCCGATTGTAGCAATTCCTGGTAAGTGGCTTTCATGATTGAATGGATGTGAATCGGTCTGAGGATTCTCTGCAGTTTCACTCTACCACTGACAATGATACATGAGCATTCTGGATCAGAAACATCGATTTCGCTGCACTTTGGTTGCTGCCTGATACTGCTGTGCTCTTCCAGCACCACTGATCCAGAATCTGGTTTCCAGCATCTGCAGTCATTGTTTTTACCTACCTCATACATGTGCATGTTGAGGCTACCTTCACACAAGGGCGAGTGAATGGTGACTTAGTCTCAGATTTCAAGGACCGTGCAGAATCCCCATTACAGCGGCTACCGAAGGAACTACCTGGGAATTTGAACTTTCTTCTACATAACTTTTCAGCTCTTCTCGGAAATTTCGGGAAATATCCCTTTCAGTTAGAGACTGCGTAGAGTTTCGATGGAATTAAGCAAAGTCATCACTTCAAAAAATTGAAACGATGGTACTTGATGTATAGAGTGCCATAACATTGAGTTTAAGTTCGGGTTTGGTTTTTGAGTAAATAAGCAACAGGCTTTTCTATACTTCTGAAGTTAGTAGTCAACTTGTAGGTATTTTTGTAATCACAGCAAATTGTACTCTAAACTGTTTTTGAAATTTGGCTGTAGTCTGAATGAATTTATATGTAAATCAACGTTTGTTTAGGTTTGATTGAAACCCATATGGTTTTAATGGAGACTCAGAGATTTGTGAGCGATTTCTGGAATCTGAGATTAAGGTAAATACCATAAGTGAGAAAAATTCAGTTTCACTATTATCATTTTTGTTATTTTTTTTAGTCCTTCTAAGATCCTGGAACTGGGCGGATGAATAGATCTGTGCTCATGAGAAGGCAATGAGAGATTTAATCAATCACCTTCCAGTGGAGTGAAAAGTTCGTGTTCACTTCAGACCAGAAATGTTAGTTGAAAAACAAAGCTCTGAAGAGATTACTTAAAGCTGAGTACATTGACACTCAGCTGTGTCTTAGCTCCAGGAAGAAGTTTAATGGAGTTCCAATTTAATAGTGGGAGTCACAAGTCACTTAACATGTGTTAGATACAGGGATTCTGGTGTGAGTATTATATGAGGGGTGTTTTGTCTGAAATGGCATCGGGAGTATTGTTCTGTCCAATATATGAAAGACGTTTTCTTTCTTTTCATTTACGCATTGTTTTGAGATTAATGAGATTATAAATTTACTGCGCGTTCATTGCCTTTGAAGCTGCATCATATGTACATAGCTTGGTTTAATCTATTGTATCATCATTTCGTTTCTAATAAACTCCTGTTTTTTTTGCTGAAACTATATTTGCAGCATTGGGTATGTACAATTCAGGAAGACATCATTTCGTTAATTCAAAAGAAATAAAGTTGTAATACTACCAAGCTTGATTACCGTCTGGGGTCTGGCTTGTTCTGGGATTACATCAGCTGGTATCATAACAAAGGTGAGGCTATTAAACACAACCTCCAACTCGTGAGGAACATATTAACTAACCTCATACTTCGATCAGACATTGCCCCGACTGCACTCCTCCAGTTCAATTATATACCCTAGATCCTGACTGCGCATCCATACTGAGATATAACACCAAGTTTCCCCTCCTCAAATTACTGCCCCATCAGCCTGCACCAGGGTCAATCCATCTCCCTCTCCCCCTGCCAGACCTATAACACTGGAAGTACATGAGACTTTGGGTCACTCACAGCTGCTATTTTTTGCACACTTCTGATCACCAGGCAACAGTGAGAACAGAGTTGCAGCGAGGAGAGAACTGGAGAGTTTTACAAGAATGTTGCTACTAAGCGGAAATTACTGCTGTACTGAGGAAAGAAGGATAGATTAGGTTCATTTTCCCCAGGACAGAGGAGAAAGACAGGTAATGTGATTGAGCGTCCAAGTAATTAGCACCTTGAATGGAGACCTGTCACCCTGAATGGAGGATCAGTTCCCAAGGGTGCAAGAGGCATACTGATTGATGGAAGGGTTACAGGGGACATGAGGACTAACCCTTTCATCCAGAGGGTGATCATATGTCTGGAATTCACTTCCCAGTTTCACGGGGAGGGGATGAGTCAGCTGGCAAAGTTCAACTGATTTAAAGCAAACATGAATCTGCATCTGAAGTGAAGTTATCTTCAAGAGACAATCTGCTGGAAAGTGGGATGAGAACAGGTAGATGGCTCATTCAGTCGATCCAGACGTGAATGACATCTTTCAATGCCATAACTAACCTGCGGTTGTTTGGGATTGTAGAAAGTCTGAGGAGAATTAAAGCGAATTCACTTCGTGGGCTGAATGGCCTGTCTCTCTGCTGCACATTTCCCACAGTTCTAAAGAAGTGTTGTAACACTTTGTTGTTAATGTGAATTCCAGAGGCTGTGGTTACCTTCCAGCTGCTCCTTGAAGAAATGATTTCAGTCTCGTAAGTTTTACAATGCATGAAGAGGAGGAATAATTTTAACAGAGTTTAGAACACACGAATCTATCAATTTCATCATTAGGTTAATATTGCTTGCCTTGATTAGTTTTTCACATTATGAACTGAAGTAATTTATTCAAGAAATATTGTGAAATCACGTTCTATCCATGACCTGCTGTGCATTTGGATATATCTGTTTACATTATAATTACTCCTGACTTGACCAGAACACAACTGGGAGTCAGAGAGTTCGGAATTATACCATATTATATTTTATTATACACGAATTAGAGCAGCCACATTCAGTAATTGCAATAGTGCACTGTCTGTTTGTTTTGCATTGTGTACTTTATTCAATTCCCTTTAATGCTCCTCAGACTTTCTACAATCCCAAACAACCGCATTGGCATTGAAAGATGTCATTCACGTCAGGATCGACTGAATAAGCATCTTATTGTTCTCATCCCACTTTCCCAGCAGATTGTCAACAAGGCAATTCAAAAAAAAGTCCAGCAATGCAGAAAATGCAAGGGAAAGGTTACATTTCCCTATTTTAAATTTGTGCTCTTTGTTGACTCAATTTCCAAGTAAATTTAGAATATTTGCTAAACGTTAGAAGGAATTGTTGACTTTCCAAAACATGCCATGAGTGACTCTGTAAGTTAACAGTTCCTCACTTTATTTTCACAGAGCGGGCTTAGATCATGTTTGGTGCCTTGAATGATGAAACAAAACTTTGTCAGTTGTACTCGCATTTTCCATCTTTTGTCGTAATACAGCACCCACACCAAACCCCGGTATGCTAAGCGCAGTCGAACAAATGCTTCATAGAAGAGGAATATCAACACATTGAAACTCAATTCCCGTTTTGAAATGAATGCCTCTCCTTTGTTTGCAACAAATGGATCTTGTGCCGAGAGAAAGCTGTGATGATGTTTCGAGTCCAGTGACCCATTCTCAGATGAAGATGTTCTGATTAAGAGTGATTCTGGCCATGTTGTTTATCTTTCCAAGATGCTGTCGTACCTGCTGAGTTTAACCAGTTACTTTTGATTATGTTTCATGTTATCAACAACCACGGTTCTTTGATTGATTTGATTACAATATTTCGGTTCCCAACCTGCCTCCCAGCAGCAATTCTTGGAATCATATTCATCATCTTGAATGTTATGGAACTTCAAGTGTTCATCTAGGTAAAGCCTGAAGCACTGAAATACAAGATACCACTCACTCTCTGGTTGAAAGCCTTTTCTTTCAATCCCCTCGAAACCGCTTACCTTTCACCTTTACAATTATGCCCCTTCTCCTCTTGTCAGTCACCTCTGCCCAATTAGTTAAAGCCAGGACTGATCAGCTTCGAAACGAGTCAGCCTTGTAGCTGTTGTGTTTAAACGTGACATCTGCACCCTCCCTCCTGACCTAGTTAGGTGGTAACATCTTCCATTGCCCTCTGGGCAGAGCGGAGATTGTTTGATCAGTAATTTCCAATTTCCATTTTACCTTCTATCTCTTCCAGTCCATTTCCTGGCAATTCTGGTTCCCTCATGGGGAAAGTGCAGCCTCTCTAAATGCATAATTTGCTGCCTGTTGGCTGTGGCAACGTCGGATCTACTTTTCATTGTGGCAACTCAACCACTTTAACTTTCCAAGGTTTTTCCTAGACATCACACCCGTGTGCAGCGCTATATTTGTTCTGGTCAGTGCAGCCACAGCATGTTCCATCTGGTTCACTGTCCTTTTCTCCTTTGATCATTTTGTGGTCATTTGCTACCTGAATCTGAAGAGAAAATATTGGACACAGAAAGTCTCTGCTGCATTTCCAGCTATTACTGGCATTTTGTTCTGTTCAAAAAATATTCGCTTCTATTTTCATGTTCAAGCTAGGAGGACAGTTGAGAATGTTCCATGGCACTGAGATATAAACTCAAGTTATTTTACTGATCCATGGTGGTTGGGGTTTAAATGGTTTGATATCATTTTAACCTCTTTCATCCTATTTCTGTTCATTGTTTTGATGAACATTCTGACGGTCAGGCACATTTTGGTGGCCAGTCGAGTCCAAAAGATGTTGAGGGTCAGAGGAAGGGAGAGAGTGACAAGGATACAGAGACGCAGAGTCACAGGAAGTCGGTGATTTCCCTCTTCACTGTATCTATCAGCTTCATACTTGTGGTCAGTGAACGGTGCAAACAGTTTATACTTTTACTTTAAAGGGACAAATGGTGGGAAGTACAGATTTCTAGGCCTTTTTACGTACGTCGGAGAAGTGCTGAAAGATTTCAAGTGCAGCACAAACACGTTAGTTCATGCAGTGACTCTGCCCAAGTTCAGAGCGAAGTTCAGGAATGCAGTACACCAACTGGTCACGTAAATTCTTCACTTAATGACTCAGCAAAACAACTGAGAGAGAGCCAGCGGCAGCCGCAGTGTTCCCAGTGCAGGAATTGTATATGTACGGCCAAGAACCCATCAGAACCATTGCATACGTCTGAGGAAAAACACGCAGTGGTGGATGGGGATGGATGAAACAGGATGGGTTACCATTCACCACAATCAGGAACACACTACTATCCCTGATTAACTGGCGGATTGACAGACAAAGGCACATACAGGTAAGGAGCAGCAGGAGGCCTTTCCGCCCGTCGTGTCTGGTCCTCCTGCCAGCCCAGAGAATTGCAGCTGCTGTTTTCTTCAATGCGTGCCTGAGGACAATCTGCTGCATGGTTCTGTCTCTGCCTGATCATGAGACTCCCTCTCCTGAATAAATCGCAAATGAGCGGTTCAGCAGGTCATGATGCACAGATTAATTTCAATGCCATTTTTCGAAATATCAGTATCTGTACCTCCTGCACCCTGATAGCTGACCTGTGACTTCAATTCAATGACCTCAGCCCAATAAACGAAAGAAGACAGAGTAATATTCAGTGAAAGGCAGGATTCGATTTATTTTATCCATGTTTGAACCAAGGATGCAACAAATAATGTTTTTTAATGTTGAAGCTGTTTGTGTCCACACATAAATTTCGTTACTTCTTGGATCATGAGGTGATAAAATGTAGGTGCTGAATTAGGCCGTTTCGCCCATTGGGTCAGCTCTGCCATTTCATCATGAATTTTTCAATTCTATTCTTCTGCCATCTCCCCATAACTTCTGATTCACTTGCCAATCAGGAACCTATATACCTCTAGTGTTAATTTATTTGTTATGGACCAGGCCAGACGCTCTCAAAACATTTCAAAATGGAGGCCCAGATCCTAACATTTCGACTTGTTTCAAGCAGGTGTAAGTTGATATTCCAGGAGTGATGGAGTTGCTAAACATTGCTCAATTTTAATGAAAACAGGATTTATTCACAAATTACCAAATAAAACACAAACAGAAGAGAATAGAATACAGAATAAATAAACTATCAGAAAACCCAACAGACTACCCCAACTTAATGATTTCTCTAAATTCCTGCAACAATCCACATAAACACCGCTTGCCACATAAGGTAAAGTCAAACACAGGGTCTTACAGGAGAGATGTCAGAGAAAGAGTCAGCGTGAAATAACTTCTTCCATCCAGCTGTTACTTTGAACAACAGTCTAAAAAAATTCACAGCTTGCTCACACCAAACGAATCTCAATCTGACTGAGCTGAGGGAATTGCCCACTCCCCTTTTATTGGAAAAATTGTTTTTACACTTGAAAGCCTTTTCCCTGCGGCACTATCTGTTAGCTAACATGGCATTGGCCCTCCAACCCATGCAAACTAGACATCCCAGAAGCGCTGCATTTACAAACATCCTAAGAAAAAATCCCAAGGACATCAAAACCTGAGTAAAGGAGCAGCATCATCACACACTCAATGTCCTGGCCTCTACAGCCCTCTAATGATGTCCTTAGATTAGCCATCCTTTGGCTCAAGAAATTAATCCTCATCTCAATTCCAAAGCTCGTCCCTTCGCTCTGAGGCTGTGCCTTCAGGTTGTAGTCTCTGCTACATGTGGGAAAGTTACAAGCAGAAACTGAAATGGGGGGATGCTTCGCAAAAGGAAGTACAATGCTGATCTGAGGCTGTGAATGACAGTCTACAGGACTGCTTGGAAATGGTGGACTGGACCGTGTTCAAGTATTAAGAAGAAAACCTGGATGTCTAACCACCATCACGGACATTACTCGCAAATGCGTGGAAGACTGCATACTGAATGAGTCAATCTGAGTGTTCCCCAAGTGTGACCTTGTGTGAACCAGGAAATCCATTCCTGACTGAACACCAGACAGGCAAGATTCAAGTGGGAAGAGCCAGATGTAAATAGGGAATCCAAATCTGATCTTCACAGGGCCAACAGGGATGCTAAGAGGGAGTACCAGACGTGAGGGGCCCGCACCTACTAAACAGATCCCGCCAAGTATGTTAAGGACTAAAGAACATTACTGGATGAAAAATACAACAGAGAAAGGTAGCAGACGAAGACGTATCCCTCCCTGAGGCGCTCAATCTTTTCTCTGCTCGGTTTGAGCAGAATGCCGCAGTCATGCCTGCCCCAACAGCCCCAGACACACCTGTTCCTTCGGTCACCACTGCACATGTCAAAACAGTTTTACTGAGAGGTACCACAAGGAAAGCGATGGGCCTGGATGGAGTCCCTGGCCATGTGCCTAGATCCTGTGCAACTGTTGGAGGAATTCACCACCATCTTCGACCTCTCCCTCTAACAAGGTGAAGTCCCCATCTCCTTCAAGAAGGCCACCACCATCCCTGTACTTAAGAAAGCACATGCAATGTCACAACTCGCCTTCCCACGCATTTTGTTGTGAAATCTGCAAATGTAGCAACAGCACATTCCTGCAAGACCGTCATATACACATTATTTCATTTGATATATTGAAGCTTTTTGTGTCTGGACAAATATTGTTGTGTATTGGAGCTGATTGCATTTACATGGAATATTATTGTGCATTGAAACTTAAATATTGTTTGTATTGAAGATGTTTGAATTTATATTAAAATATTGTTGCATATTACAACTGTTCCTGTTTTTTATATAAATCCTGTTGTGTACTGTAGCTGTTCCTATTTATACATCAACACCGCATTAGTTCATGCTAAAGTTGTGCCTTTCTACTTCCCATCAGTAATACGGTATCTGATGGTGTGGGGCTGCTGCTGCGCTCCTGCAGCACTTTGGGATGGATCTGCTGTCCCAGCATTGGGCAGAGGGGTGGCAGCATTTTGCAGTGGCAGTTGCGTTATATCGGTTGTGGGAAATGATCATGTAGGGAAAACCATCTCTGGTAATCATAGAGATTAAACACATAATCTGCAATGGAGGTGAGGGTGGAGGGCAACAATTGAAGAGCAATTGGAAAAGAGAGATGGATAAATAGAGAGAGAGAGAGATGGTTACAAATTGCAATAGGGAGAGAATAATGGGGAGAGAATTAATAGACTACAGAAGGGAGTAAAGTGGAGAATAATAGGGAGAGGGTTAAATACAGGAAAGGAAGAGCATTTAATAGAAATTAATAAGGGCAGAAGTATACATGGAATAAGCGGGACAGTCCAGATTGCAGGGACACAGGAAGAGGGTTAACTCAGGGCAAGCTGCAGAGATTGTAATGAAATCAATCAGATGGATCTCATTGAATATGAGTCCCCTGATTGGGACTGTTACCCTGTTAACATCAGGGACTCATAGCTGACAGACATAAAGAGGACTGTCAGGGGTTATTCTCACTCAATGAGCTAGCTTTGTATTGGCTGGGTCAGCAGCATGTACTATCCAAGTGTGAAAGCAGAGTGACTTGATGATGGATTACCACCTTTGCAGAACTTGAAAGGATATAATACAGTATGGGAGGGAGAGAGTTGAACACAGGGGAGTTATGTAATGAGAAAAGGAAAGGGCGTTAACACTGAGTAACAGAAAAAGAAATAAATAGAGACTAATGAGGAGAACGTTGTATACAGCATAGCAGGTACAGGGTTAAATGCAGAGGAACAGAAATGGTTACGTTGAGAGTGGGGAGGATCAAACAAAGATCAATAGTGAGAGAGCGAATTAGAGAGTAATAGGGAGAAAGTTGAATACAGAGTCAAGATTGATGGTTGGCATGTGTGCAGTTTAAATAGACCAGGTGCAATCGAGAGTAAGTGTGAGAATATAAAATCCAGAACAGCATTAAAAAGAGAGTAACAGGGAAAGGATTGAATACAAAGAAAGGGAGATGGTTAACCACAAGGAAATAGAGAAGATCAAACACAAAAAGCGATCGGGTTGAGTAAAGAATAATAGTGGAGGCTCAATTTAGAGAGAGGAGTAATTACAAGAGAGTGAAGAGTGGGGATGGAACACAGATAAAGGCTTAAATACAGAGAGAGAAACAAGTGAAAGACAGAGTAATCAGGAGAGAATTAAACACTGGGGAAGAGAGTGAATTACATACTGGGTAATAGAGATTAGTAAATAATGGGAAATAGAAAAGTGATGAAATGCAGAGCATTAGAATGTAATTGGGTTTAGATGGAGAGGAATTTTCTAAGTGGGTACGAGAAAATTTTCTGATTCAATATGTGGATGTACCTCCTTGAGAAGGTGCAAAACTTGACCTACTATAGGAACTAAGGCAGGGCAGGTCACTGAGGAGTCAGAGGAGGAGCACTTTGGCGCCAGCGACCATAATTCTATAAGTTGTAAATACTGATGGAAGAGGAGAGACCAGATATAAAAGTTGACGTTCCAAATTGGAGGAAGGCTAATTTTGATGGTATTAGGCAAGAACTTTCAAAAGCTGTTTGGGGGCAGATGTTCAGCGGTAAAGGGAAGGCTGGAAAATGGGAAGCCTGCAGAAATGAGATAACAGGAGTGCAGAGAAAATATCTTCCTGTTAGGGTGAAAGGAAAGGCTGATAGGTATAGGGAATGCTGAATGACTAAAGAAATTGAGGGTTTCATTAAGAAGAAGAAGGAAGCATATGCCAGAGATAGACAAGGTAAATCGAATGAATCCTTAGAAAAGTATAAAAGCAGGAGGAGTATACTTGAGAGGGAAATCAGGAGGGCAAAAGAGGACATGAGATAGCTTTGACAAATATAATTCAGGAAAATCCAAAGGACTTTTACAAATACATTAAGGACAAAAGGGTAACTTAGAAGAGAATAGGGCCCCTCAAAGATGAGCAAGACGGCTTTGTGTGGAACGGCAGTAGATGGGGAAGATACTAAATGAGTATTTTGCAACAGCATCACTGTGGAAAAGGACATGAAAGATATGGAATGTAGGGAAATAGATGGTGACACCTTGAAAACATCCACATTACAGAGGAGGAAGTACTGGATGTCTTGAAACGCATAAAAGTGGATAAATCCTCAGGAGTTGAAAAGGTGTACCCTAGGCCTCTGTGCAAAGCTAGGGAAGTGCTTGCTGGTCCCCTTGCTGAGAAATTTGTGTCATCAATATGCTGGAAGACTGGAAGTTGGCTGACGTGGTTCCACCCTTTCAGAAGGGAGGTAAGGACAAGCCCGTGTGCTATAGATGGTGAGCCTGACGTCGATGGTGGGCAAATTGTTGAAAGGAATCCTGAGGGGCAGGAAGTCCATGTATTTGGAAAGGCAAAGTCTGATTGGTAATAGTTGACATGCCTTTTTGTGTGTAAAATCATGCCTCACAGACTTGATTGAGTTTTTTTAAGAAATAACAAAGAGGATTGATGAGGGCAGAGTGGTGGATGTGATCTCTATGGACTTCAGTAAGGCGGTCGACAAGGTTCCCCATGGGAAACAGGTTAGCTAAGTTAGATCTCATGGAATACGGGAAAAACTAGCCATTTCGATTCAGAACTGGCTCAAAGATAGAAGTCAGAGCGTGATGTTGAAGGATTCATTTTCAGACTGGAGGTCAGTGATCAGTGGACTGCCACAAGGATTGGTGCTGGGTCAACTCTTTTTCGTCATTTATGTAACAGATTTGGATTTGGATAGAAGAGACATAGTTAGCAAGTTTGCAGATGACACCAAAATTGGAGATGTCGTTGACAGTGAAGAAGGTTACTTCAGATGACAATGGGATTTCGATCAGATTGGACAATGGGCTGAGAAGTGGTAGATGGTGTTTAATTTAGATAAATGCGAGGTGCTGCATTTTGGGAAAGGAAATTTTAGCCGGACTTTTGCAATTAATGTTAACATCTTCGGGAATGTTGCAGAAAAAAGAGAACTAGGAGTGCAGGTTCATAGCTCCTTGAATGTGAAGTTGCAGGTGGATAAGATCATGAAGAAGGCTATTGGTATGTTTTCCTTTACTGGTCAGAGTATTGAGTGCAGGACTTGGGAGGCCATGTTGCGGCCATGAAGGACATTTTTCAGCCACTTTTGGAATATTGCATGCAATTCTGGTCTCCTTCCTATCAGAAGGATGTTGTAAAACTTGGAAGGTTCAGAAAGGATGCACAGAAATATTGCCAGGGTTGGATGATTTCACCTATAGGAAGAGCTTGAATAGGCTAGAGCTGCTTTCCCTGGAGTCTGAGGAGTGGCCTTATCAAGGTTTATAAAATCATGAGGGGCATGGACAAGGTGAATATACACGGTCTCTTCTCTGGGTTGGGGGAGTCCAGAACTAGAGGGCATAGGTTTATGGTGAGATGGGACAGATATAAAAGAGACATAAGGGGCAACTTTTTCATGCAGAGTGTGGTATGTGTACAGAATGACTTGCCAGAGGAAGTGGTGGAGGCTAATACAATTGCAACATTTAAAAGGCATCTGGATGGGTGTATGAATGGGAAGGGTATAGGGGGATATCGGGCTGGTGTTGGCAGGTAGAACTAGATTCAGTTGGGACATTTGTTCGGCATGGACGAGTTTGATGGTAGGGTGTGTTTCCGTGCTGCACATCTCTATAACACTATGACTCTCGTAGAGATGATTTCCAGCTTTAGTCAATGTTAGGGGGAGGAGCATTGCCTTCAAGTGAGCTACTAACAAATGGTCTCATCCCTTCAGATTCCCAATCGTCAAAATTGAGCCTTGCTTTCACTGTGTCCATTGACACAATTAGTTGCCTCCCTGTTGCATTGCCCGCCAGGATCACTTCTCTCCACCTCACCAACTAGTCCTCATTCCTAATCCTGTTGTCATTGAACCTCACACAAAATCCCACTCCTCACGCCTTCTCTTTCCCACATGCCTTGGCTTTTTTCAACTAGAATAGTGTGGACTGACGTAATGTCCATCTGCTGTCCTTGTCCTCAAATGAGAGGGGATGAATGGGCTTCTGCTGCCCCTTTTTGTCATCTCAAAATGAGTTAAGTTGCCTTCTCCAATTCCTCTGTTACAGTTTCAAGAAGGGGCTTTGTTTTTATTCATTCAGGGGATGAGGGCGTCGCTGGCTAACACGAGCATTCATTGTCCATCCCTAATGGCCTAGAGGGCAGGTAAGTGTTGTGTGTTGGGAGTCACATGTAGTACTGACCAGAGAAGAACAGCAGTTTCCCTCTCTAAAGGGTATGTTTGAACTGACAACCGGTCTTCATTAGCCTTTTTAATTCCAGATTTTTATTGAATTCAAATACCACCATCTGCTGTGTCCAGGTCACCAGGACATTACCTGAGTCTCTGGATTGACAGTCCAGTGATAATTCCACTAGGCCATTGCCTCCTCCTACTGAATGGGCTCCTCTGGTGTAAAAGGCTGGAACAAAACAAAAACAACTGCGGAAGCTGTAAATCAGAAACAAAAACAGAAAGTGCTGTTCATTCAATCAACTCATTGTCTGCATCAATATGCGACCTCATCCAAGTCTGACATTCTGACAACCCAGGCCATTGCGTGAGTCAAACTTCCATCGATGGACTCCATTAGACCCCTCCCAGCCTGGAGATGATCCCCTACAACCTCTTCCATCAGGCAGAAGGTACAGCACGCTGAACACACACACCAGCAGGTTCAGGAACAGCTTCTGCCCAGCTGTTATCAGACCATTGAGTAGACTCTCTTGACTCAAGTTATGCTGTTTTTTTCTTATGTTGATGTCTCTTATACACCCCCATGCAATGTAACCTGTATGCCTCTGTCAAAATATTTTGTTCTGCACATCTTTACTTAGTGTGATCTGTCTAAACTGCTCATAAACAAAGATTTTCATTGGACTTCTGTACATGTGGCAATAAATCAGTCAAATCGAATCAGATCAAACTCAGCCATGCTGATTAGATATCCTCAATTGTCCCATTTGGCCCATACACGGCCAAACCCTTCCTATTCATATCCCCATAAAGACTTCCCAAAGGAGAAGGTGAACAATACACCAGAAATGATGGGGACCAGAGGTGATAGAACCTTCACTGACTTTTTGTTATTTGTATTCTTTTAACAAAATGTGTTTCAAGCTGTCGACTGGGAACTGTTTGTGAGAATAATTTGTGACCTTTGAGACAGCTTTTGGTAAAAGGAACAGGTGAAACAGTCTTTGTTTGTTTGTGAAGCCAGGCCTTGGGGCTAATTGTCGGATGAGTCTGGATTAAAAGAGATTCTACTGACAGAGCGACCACCGGGTAGAACCAGCCGGTTATACCAGTCTATATGACATGAAGCACACAGGCAGCGCGGCCTCCCAGTTGTTCCATATGCAAACACTGCAATATATAGTCACCAAAACACTTCCATTCCATACAGAGTGAAGCACGCAAACAGATGCAGAAATACACTCATAATGTGTCACAGCAACACATCCAAAGGCAAAAACTGAGGAACATACACAGAGTGATATTCCCACAAAGGCAATGAAAGGTACCCATACACAGACATACACACAGACCCTCACACAGTGAAAGAGAAATACACAGACACACACACACACACACACTGGGAAATAATCAAAGTGCAGGTGATGGAAGGACAGGGCATTTATAGAACTGTAATGAGTCCTGTGTCAAGATATTCCTGGTGGTATCCTTGCATTTTGTGTTTTGCAAATTTACGTCCTGGGGTAAAATCAGTGAACGAATGGATCAGGAAATGATTTGAGCCAATGCGTGAACATATACTAAACTGAGATAACCAGTGTCTGACATAGTTGATGAGAGTAAAAGAGACATAAAGGGAAAGAGAGAGAGAGAGAGAGAGAGAGACAGCGAATGAGATAGACAAAGGGAGAAAGAGACAAAGAAAGAAGACAGACAGACAGACAGAGTGAGTGAGACAGGAAAAGAGAGACTGAGTGAGATAGAGAAAGAGAGAGATTGACAGCAAGAAATTCAGATTGGGAGTGGGATACAGAGACAGAGAAAGAGTGGAATGGAGGGACAGAGACAAAGATACACAGAAAGAGGCAGAGGAATAGAGAGAGAGCAACATCCTTGTGATGGGAGGAGCCAGGAGCTGGGCTCAAGAAACTCTCTCAAAAATAAAGGAAAGTGAACGGAATAATAACCAACTCAGATGAGGGGATCACCAGCACTGAGAGACTTTCTCTTGTTGGAATAAAGTGTTTATTGTGAGCTGAACAGAGAGAGTCTGACAATCATCATGGTTCAGGAGGGACTGTTTCTGACCCTCCCCCTCCTCCACTGCAGGGGAAATGCAGGGACCCCTCCTGCCGGACTTTAACACTCATCCACAGGGCAGTCAGTGAAGTCCCAATGTTCCAGCTGAACCCATCACTCACAGCCAATCTGTCATTTCGAATCACTCCTGCAGCCTCTTTCCATCCTGTCCTGCCCCTGACAGTCACCTCTTGCCCCCTTACCCGCTGTCCCTTTGTCATGTCTTCAATATTGTTGAAGATGGAGGTGGACAAAATTTTCGTTCATGTTTTCAGTGGTGGGTGTATGGGTTGGGATATGGATGGTCCTCGGGTGCACACGGAAATGTGGATTTGATGTTACAATTGGATGAGCCACGATCTTTTGGGCTGGCAGGAAGACAGCACTCAAATGGCTGAATGGCCTCCTGCTGCTGTGTGTCCCCGTGTGTGTCAATTGTCAGTCAATCAGGGATAGCAGCGTGTTCCTGAGCGTGGTGAATGGTGACCCTTCCTTTTTCCCCAACCCCCCCATCCATCACTGGGTGTTACACTCAGATCCATGTGATTGTGCTGATGGATTCCTGTCTGTACGTATGCAACCCCTGCACTGGGAACACTATGGTTGCCTCTGGAGCTCTCTCAGTTGTTTCGCTGAGTCCTTAAGTGAAGAATTTACATGACCAGTTCTTGTACAGCATTCCTGAACTTGGACAGAGTGACTGCACACAATAATTTGTTTGTGTTGCAGCTGAAATCTTTCAGCATATCTCCGATGTACGTAAGAATGCCGAGAAAATAGTACTTCTCATGGTTTCTTCCTTTATTGTCAAAGTATAAGATGCTTGCAACTTTCACTCCCCACAGAAGTATAAAGCTGATGGATATGGTAAAGAGGGAAATCACTGACTTCTTCTGGCTCTCCATCTCTGTGTCTTTCTGACTCTCCCCCTTCCTATGACCCCTTACGGACTTGACTGGCCCCTAAAGTGTACCTGACCGTCAGAGTGTTCATCAACAGAATTAACACAAATGGGATGAAAGGGGGTAAAATGTTACCAAACCACTGAAACCCCAGCCACCTGGGATTGGTAAATCACTTGACTTTGTTTTGCAGTACCATGGAACATTGTCAATTGTTCAGCTCGAGTGAAATCAGAAATAGAAGAGAATATTTTTAGAACAGCACAACATGCCGGTTGCATCAAGAACCACAGCCAGGGCTTTCTTTGATCTACATTTTCTATTCATTTACCGGCATCAAATGGCCACTAAATGATCAAAGGAGAAAAGGACAGTGAACCAGGCAGAACAGTCTGAGGCTGCACAAGCCAGGGCACAGATAGCTCAACACACAGGGGTGAGTTCAGGAAATACCTTGGGATGTCAAAGTATTTGAGTTGGAGCAGTGTGATGTTAGAGAGAACGAACAGTAGATCCCCTGTTGCCGTAGCTCACAGGCAGTGTCTTGTGCAGTTAGAAAGGCCGCACTGTCCCTGTGAGGGAACCGAAATCACCAGGAAATCAACTGAAAAAGACAGAAGATAAAATGGAAATTGGAAATTACAGATCAAACAATATCCGCGTCTGCCCAGAGAGAAATGGAAGATCTCAGCACCTAACTGGGTCAGGAGGGAGGGTTCAGGTGTCATGTTTAAACATGACAGCTCCAAGCCTGATCTATTTCAAAGCTCCTAACTCCTGGCTTTTACTAATTGGGCAGAGGCAATTGACAGGCAAGAACGTGGTATAATTTTTAAGGTGAAAGGTAAACAGTTTTGAGGGGATTGGAGCGAAGGGTTTTCAATCAGAGAGTGAGGATATCTCATAATTACCTGGATGAACACTTGAAGTGTCACAACATTCAAGATGATAAGTACAATGCAGAAATCTGGAACAAGTTGTGATTTAGTGCAGCTTTGAAAACACGAATTTGAAAGCGCGAAGGGCCTCTTGTTTCAGTTCTTTGATTCGAAGAATTGCTGCTAGGAAGCAGGTTGGGAACTGAAACATTGCAATCAGATTAATCAAAGAGCCGCAGATGCTGGAAACAGAAACAAAAGTAACTTGCGAAACTCAGCAGGTATGGCAGCATCTGTGGAAAGAGAAACAGGGTTCCCAGAAGCACACTTAATCAGAACATTTTCATCTGCGCATGGGTCACTGAACTCAAATCATCATCACAGCTTTCTCCCCACACAAAATCCAATCATTGCAAACGAAGGAGAGGCGTTCATTTCACAAAGGGAATTGAGGGTCAAATTGTTGCTATTCATCTACTATGGAACATTTGTTCAACTGCTCTTAGCATACCGGGAGTTGTTCTGGGAGCTATATTACAAAAAGATGAGTTGCTGCACTTGAGAAGATGCAATTATTCGATGGAAAATGTGAACAGAGCTGATGAAGTTTTGTTTCATCATTCAAGGCACCAAACACGATCGAATCCCTCTCTGTGATGATAAAGTGAGGATCTGTTAACTTACTGAGTCCCTCGTGACATGCTTTGGAAAGTCAACAATTCCTTATAATGTTTAACAAATATTCTAATTGTGCTTTTGCATTGAGACAGCAAGGAATGCAAATTTCAAACATGGAAAGATGACCTTTTTACTGCATTTTCTGCATTGTCTGACTTAAATAGTTTTCGAATGTGCTTGTTGATATTTTATGAATAAAGGAGAAAGTGAGGACTGCAGATGCTGGCGATCAGAGCTGAAAATGTGTTGCTGGAAAAGCGCAGCAGATCAGGCAGCATCCAAGGAGCAGGAGAATCGACGTTTCGGGCATGACCCCTTCTTCAGGAATGAGGAGAGTGTGCCAAGCAGGCTAAGATAAAAGGTAGGGAGGAGGGACTTGGGGAGGGGTGTTGGAAATGCGACAAGTGGAAGGAGGTTAAGGTGAGGGTGATAGGCCGGAGTGGCGGTGGGGGCGGAGAGGTCAGGGAGAAGATTGCAGGTTAGCAAGGTGGTGCTGAGTCCGAGGGTTTGGACTGTGACAGGGTGGGGGGAGGGGAAACTGTAGAAATCTGAGTTCATCCCTTGTGGTTGGAGGGTTCCTAGGCGGAAGATGAGGCGCTCTTCCACCAGCCGTCATGTTGTTATGGTCTGGCGGAACGTTTCAGAGAACTGGGGAGACAGGCCGCCGACTTGCGGAACGTTTCAGAGGAATTGGGGAGACAAGCCACCTACTTGCGGAACGTTTCAGAGAACCACCACAAATTCACCTGTACCTCCACACACAGCATTTACTGCATCCCCTGAACCTGATGTGGCCTCCTCTACATTGGGGAGACAGGCCGCCTACTTGCGGAACATTTCAGAGAACACCTCTGGGACACCCGGACCGACCAGCCCAACCACCCCGCGGCTCAACACTTCAACTCCCCCTCCCACTTCACCAAGGACATAGCAACACGATGGCTGGAGGAAGAGCGCCTCATCTTCCACCTAGGAACCACAAGGGATGAACTCAGATTTCTCCAGTTTCCTCATTTCCCCTGCCCCCACTTTGTCTCAGTCCCAACCCTCAAACTCAGCACCACCTTCCTAACCTGCAATCTTCTTCCTGACCTCTCCGCCCCCACCCCCACTCCGGCCCATCACCCTCACCTTAACCTCCGTCCACCTATCGCATTTCCAACGCCCCTCCCACAAGTCCCTCCTCCCTACCTTTTATCTTAGCCTGCTGGGCACACTCTCTGCATTTTATGAATAAAGTACGCAATGCAAAACAAACAGACAGTTCACTACTACAATTACTGAATGTGGTTGCTTCAATCTGTGTCTAATAAAATATAACATCACAAAATCCCAACCCCTCTTAATCCCTCTTGTGTTTTGATCATGTTAGGGGTAACTACAATTTAAACTGATAATCTGATTACTCAGCAGTTCATGGATAGAACGAGATTTCACAATTTTTTGAAAAAAAACACTTTAGTTTGTAATGAGAATAACTAGACAAGGCAAGCAATATTAGCCTAATGATCATGTAGATAAATTCTTCTGTTCTAAACTCAGTTAAAATTGTTCCTCCCCTTCATGATTTGTAAAAATTACGAAGCCATAGTCATTTCTTCAAGGAGCAGCTGGAAGGTAACCACAGCCTCTGGAATTCACATTAACAACCCACATTGTTCCGACCATTCATGAGAACTGCTGGAAATGTACAGCAGAGGGACAGGCCATTCCGCCCACTAAGTGAATTCGCTTTAACGCCCCCTCAGCCTTTCCACAATCCCAAACAACCGCAGGTTAGTTATGGCATTGAAAGAGGTCATTCAAGTCTGGATCGACTGTATAAACAATCTTTGGGAGAAGATTTGTAGCTCGGGTGCTCGTTGTTGTGGTTCTGTTCGCCGAGCTGGGAATTTGTGTTGCAGACGTTTCGTCCCCTGTCTACGTGACATCCTCAGTGCTTGGGAGCCTCCTGCGCTTTTGTGATCTTTCCTCCGGCATTTGTAGTGGTTTGAATCTGCCGCTTCTGGTTGTCAGTTCCAGCTGTCTGCTGCAGTGGCCGATATATTGGATCCAGGTCGATGTGCTTATTGATTGAATCTGTGGATGAGTGCCAAGCATCTAGGAATTCCCTGGCTGTTCGCTGCTTGGCTTGCCCTATAATAGTAGTGTTGTCCCAGTCAAATTCATGTTGCTTGTCATCTGTGTGTGTGGCTACTAAGGATAGCTGGTCGTGTCATTTCGTGGCTAGTTGGTGTTCATGGATGCGGATCGTTAGCTGTCTTCCTGTTTGTCCTGTGTAGTGTTTTGTACAGTCCTTGCATGGGAGTTTGTGCCCTACATTGGTTTTGCTCATGCTGGGTATAGGGTCCTTTGTCCTGGTGAGTTGTTGTCTGAGAGTGGCTGTTGGTTTATGTGCTGTTATGAGTCCTAGTGGTCGCAGTAGTCTGGCTGTCAGTTTGGAAATGCTCTTGATGTCTGGTAATGTGGCTAGTCCTTTGGGTTGTGGCATGTCCTCATTCCGTTGTCAATAAACAATCTATCTGTTCTCATCCCACTTTCCAGCAGATTGTCCCTTGAAGATAACTTCACTTCAGATGCAGATCCAGGTTTCCTTTAAATCAGTTGAACTTTGCCAGCTGACTCATCCCCTCCCCGTGAAACTGGGAAGTGAATTCCAGACATACGATCACCCTCTGGATGAAAGGGTTAGTCCTCATGTCCCCTGTAACCCATCAATCAATCAGTATGCCTCTTGCACCCTCGGGAAATGATCCTCCATTCAGGGTGACAGGTCTCCATTCAAGGCGCTAATTACTTGGATGCTCAATCCCATTACCTCTCTTTCTCCTCTGTTCTGGGGAAACTGAACCTGACCTGTCGTTCTTTCCTCAATGCTGCACTAATTTCCATGTATTAGCAACATTCTTGTAAATCACCCCTGTTCTCTCTTCAGTGCAATACTGTCCTCGCTGTTAGGTGGTCACCAGAGCTGTCCACAAAACTGCAGCTGAGTGACCCAATGTCTCATGTAATTCCAGAGTTACCGGTCTGGCAGGGGGAGAGGGAATTTGTTGTGGATTGCCTCTGGTGCAGGCTGACGGGACAGTAATTTGGGGAGTGGTAATATGGTATAAAGTCTCAGCATGGATGTCTGGTCAGGATCTAGGGTATATAATGGAACTGGAGGGGTGTAGTTGGGGCACACTCTGATCGAAGTATAGGGTTAGTTAATCAGTTCCTCACAAGTTAGATGATGTGTTTAATAGTCTCACCTCTATTGTGATACCAGATGATGTAATCTCAGATCAAGCCAGACCCCAGACGGAAATCCAGTTTGGTAGTTAACAATCTGATTTGTTTTCATTTAACAAAGTAATCTCTTCCCGAATTGCACACACCCAATGCTGCAAAAAAACAGGAGTTTGTTATAAAAGAAATGATGATAATAGAATAAATCAAGCTACGTACTTCTGATGAAGATTCAAAGGCAATGAACACGCAATAAATGTATAATCTCATTAATTTCAAAGAAATGCATAAATGAAGAGAAAGAAATTGTCTTTTATCTATTGAACAAAGCAATACTCCCGATGCCATTACAGAGAAAACACGCCTTGTATTATACTCACAGCAGAAGCTAATACTTGGTTAAGTGACTTGTGACTTCCACTATTAAACTGGAACTCCATTAAACTTCTACCTGGAGCTAAGACACAGCTGAGTGTCAATGTACTCAGCTTTAAGTAATCTCTTCAGAGCTTTTTTTTTAAACCAACCCTTCTGGTCTGCGGTGAACACGAACTTTTCACTCATCAGTAAGATGATTGATTCAATCTTTCATTCCCTTCTCATGAGCACAGCTCTATACCTCCACCCAGGAGGTAGAGAAGGACTAAGAGAAATAACAAACATTATTCAAGTGAAACTGAATGTTTCTCAGTTAAGGGTACCGTCCTTAATTGCAGATTCAAGAAGTCACGAACAAATCTTTGAGTAAATAAGCAGTGGGCTTCTCTGTGCTTCTGAAGTTAATACTCAACTTGTGAGAATTTATGCAATCATAGGAATTTGTTTTAAAAACTGCTTTTGAAGTTCACCTTCTGGAGATCGTCTGTGACATCAATCCCCATTGTCTGCAATAGGAGTAGGCTCTGCATGCCTTTCTGGAGTTTGGACCGTATTCCCCATCTCTCCCACCTTTTCCACACTTTAAGGCTAAAGAACATCTTGTTGATCCCCTTGACAGTTTCCCACACGTCTGATGGAACCTCAAAGTTCTTCAACCTATGAAATCAATTTTGAGCTTCTCAACGTTTTCTGGGGTCAGGAGATTTACATTCAGATTCCACGTTCCCTTGTTGGCCAGTAGGAGGCAGTGGTCAGAGAAGAACATCAGCATGAAGTCGGTGAATCTGATCGAGAACATGCCGGATACAAACTGGAAATCTGTCCTCGAGCAGATAGACCCATCTGGCCAAGACCAGGTGTATCCAGGCTGCCCTCCATCTGCAGGAGGTCGCTGAAGATGTCATGCAGCTTTAACTGTTTCCATCAGGGATCTGGCCGTGCTGTCTGTCAGCATCTTCCATCTGCATCAATGACGCAGTTGAAGTCTCTGCCCAGAATGACTGGCCTGGGCATTGGCAGCAGCAGTGGGAACTGCTGCAGGACATCCAGCTGCTCACTCTTTACCATCGGGGCATACATGTCAAGTAGTCTCAGGGGGGCGTTTCTGTACGTAGCCTCTGCTATGAGGAGAAGCCCAGCTGCAGCCACCTCCTTAACCTCGGAGATGGTGAAGTTGCCTCCTCGCAGCAGAATGCACAGGCCAGAAAGGAAGCAACCGTAAGCCCTGTGCCCGATACGTCGATTTTACTGCTCCTCAGATGTTCCTCGGATGCTGTGCTTTTCCAGCACCACTCTAGACCCTGGTTTCCAGCATCTGCAGTCATTGTTTTTACCTGAAAAAAACACGAGGTCCGCCTTCATGTTGGCCAGGTAATACCAGCAATTTGAAACCCATTTTGGGAGTTTATGGATTTACCAAGAGACCCAGACTCCTTTCACCCATGCTCTGATCACCGGGGGACACACTGTATCTCCATGGTGTGGGAGCGAATGTCCGGACACTCTCAGTACTGAGGTAAATGGAGTTGGGGGGGGGGGGGGGTGCTCTGTGCTAGCGTCATTTGGACAAGAATGAAGCTGGGTGTGATCCAACTCTGAGTCAGACAGAGGGACAGTCATGCTCTCCTCATTGCTTCCTGTACGTTTGGTGTAATTGGAACTCCTTTGGATCACGATGGCTGCTGGCTGGGCTTCACCGGGCCCCTCGGGACTTCTGATGTTTCTGTTTTTCCTCTCCTGCTCACTCATGGTGCTGCGTCTCTTTTTCTGTTCGTGGCCATCCCTCCACAAGTCTTCACCTTCTGAGGTGCTGCTGGTGTGTCCATCATGCTTCCTCTTCCTGTGTCACTGTGGAATAGGATGGGGAAGTGGCAGTCAATGTGTTTCCCTTTTTCAGTTGTTTCTCAGCGGCATTCAATTCCCCCACCACCACCACAACCTTCATTTCCTCTTCTTCCATTGATTCTGTCGCTTGAGGTCGAGGTTGCTGCATGAACGATCGGGCGAGACTGGATAAGCTGGGGCTATTTTCCATGGAGCCTCAGAGGCTGAGTGGTGACCTTATAGAAGTCTATAAAATCATGAGTGGGATGGATAGGGTAAATAGCCAAGGCCTTTGGGGAGTCCAAAACTAGAGGGCAGAGGTTGAAGGTAAGAAGTGATACATTTAAAAGGGGCCTAATTTGTATTTTCCCACATTATACTCCATTTGCCATCTTTTTACACATTTGCTTAGCCTGTCAATATCTCTCCATAAACTGTTCGTAATCCTCTTGCTGTTCCACTTATGTTGCGTCCTCTGCAAACTTGCCTGCAGTAGATTCGTTTTTGTCCTCCATGTCATAAATATTTGGTAAACATTTGTTCTCCCAGCACTTACCCCTCTTGCCTTATCTGGCCTTGTCTGTGACATAATGCTTATTTCTGGCCACACAAGGCTGTTTGACCACATCCTCCTGTGGCCCATTGTTAGGTATTATCTACTCCCTCCATCTGTGCTTTCCCCAACTTTACTGATCCTTATGACCTTCTAATTGGGGTTTGTTCCTGTGTTTCTGTAAAAGTGATGCTTATAACTACTGCTTGTACAAGCATATCTGGCTTACCTACATCCTCACAGCACCTTATCTATTTGTCTGTAACGTCTACCCTTGTTTTGCAGTCACGTTTCATTCTTGCATACAATTTTAGCTAATAGGAAAACAATTATGTATTTCCTCCACATAGTTTGCATTCTTGTTGACTCAGCTCTTAGTTGAAACAACTACACACTGGTGTGAGGTCATTTAACTTGCATAAGTAATTATAATTGCAGAAGTAACACTACTTTACCTATATCCCACGTTGCTGAAAATGTGTTGCTGGGAAAGCGCAGCAGGTCAGGCAGCATCCAAGGAACAGGAGAATCGACGTTTCGGGCATAAGCCCTTCTTCAGGAATGGCTTCTTCAGATTCCTGAAGAAGGGCTTATGCCCAAAATGTCGATTTTCCTGTTCCTTGGATGCTGCCTGACCTGCTGCGCTTTCCCAGCAACACATTTTCAGCTGTGATCTCCAGCATCTGCAGTCCTCACTTTCTCCTCTATATCCCACATTGTTCAATATCCTCTGGAAGTTCAAATATAAACACATCTGCTGGCTCCACTATATCCACTCCAGCTGAGATTTCTTCCAAGATCCCTAATAAATTAGTCAGACATGATTTCGTTTTCATGATGCCAATCTAACTCTCCTTGACTCTCTCCTGTGAATCTTCCCTTGTCTCCTCGTTTCCAATTCCAAAACGAATGTCTTTCTCTTGAACTGCAAGAGTGTTGAACTGCAACAACTGTCTATTTGGTGCCAGAGTGCAAACAGAACAGTGGCCAAAAGCTGCCTTACGAGGGAAATTAGACGTAGTAATGTTGGTTAAAAAAGTGGAAGAAACAAACATAGCTCTGACAATAGGGAACGCTTCAGCAAGGAGGACCAAGGGGTTGATTAAGAAGGGAAAGGATGCAGTCATGGAGTCATAGAGATGTACAGCATGGAAACAGACCCTTCGGTCCAACCTCTCCACGCCGACCAGATATCCCAACCCAATCTAGTCCCACCTGCCAACACCCGGCCCATATCCCTCCAAACCCTTCCTATTCATATACCCATCCAATTGCCTCTTAAATGTTGCAATTGTACCAGCCTCCACCACTTCCTCTGGCAGCTCATTCCATACACGCACCACCTTCAGTGTGAAAAAGTTGCCCCTTAGGTCTCTTTTATACCTTTACCCTCTCACCCTAAACCTATGCCCTCTAGTTCTGGACTCCCTGACCCCAGGGAAAGCAAATTTGTCTATTTATCCTATCCATGCCCCTCATAATTTTGTAAACCTCTATAAGATAACCCCTCAGCCTCCGACACTCCCGGGAAAACAGCCCCAGCCTATTCAGTCTCTCCCTATTGCTCAAATCCTCTAACCCTGGCAATATCCTTGTAAATATCTTCTGAATCCTTTTAATTTTCACAACATCTTTCCGATAGGAAGGAGACCAGAATTGCACACAATATTCCAACAGTGGCCTAACCAATGTCCTGTACAGCCGCAATATGACCTCCCAACTCCTGTACTCAATACTCTGACCAATGAAAGAAAGCTTTCTTCACTATCCTATCTACCGGCGACTGCACTTTCAAGGAGCTATGAACCTGCACTCCAAGGTCTCTTTGTTCAGCAACACTCCCTAGGATCTTAACATTACGTGTATAAGTCCTGCTAAGATTTGCTTTCCCACAATGCAGAACCTCGCATTTATCTGAATTAAACTCCATCTGCCATTTCTCAGCCCATTGGCCCATCTGGTCGAGATCCTGTTGTAATCTGAGATAACCCTCTTCGCTGTCCACTACACCTCTAATTTTCATGTCATCTGCAAACTTACTTCTTATGTTCGCATCCAAATCATTTATGTAAATGACAAAAAGTAGAGGGCCCAGCACCGATCCTTGGGGACACTCCACTGGTCACAGGCCTCCAGTCTGAAAAACAACCCTCTACCACCACCCTCTGGCTTCTACATTTGAGCCAGCTCTGTATCCAAATGGCTAGTTCTCCCTGTATTCCAGGAGATCTAACCTTGCTAATCAGTCTCCCATGGGGAACCTTGTCGAACGCCTTACCGAAGTCCATACAGATCACATCTACTGCTCTGCCCTCATCAATCTTCTTTGTTACTTCTTCAAAAAACTTAATCAAGTTTGTGAGACATGATTTCCCACGCACAAAGCCATGTTGACTATCCCGAATCAGTCCTTGCCTTTCCAAATATATGTACATCCTGTCCTCATGATTCCTTCCAACAACTTGCCCACTACCAAGGTCAGGCTCACCAGTCTATAGTTCCCTGGCTTGTCCTTACCACCCTTCTTAAACAGTGGCACCACGTTTGCCAACCTCCAGTCTTCCGGTACCTCTCCTGTGACTATCGATGATACAAATATCTCAGCAAGAGGCCCAGCAAACACTTCGCTAGCTTCCCACAGAGTTCTCGGGTACACCTGATCATGTTCTGGGGATTTATCCACCTTTAACCATTTCAAGACATCCAGCACTTCCTCCTCTGTAATCTGGACATTTTGAAAGATATCACCATCTATTTCCCTGCAGTCTATATCTTTCATATCCTTTTCCACAGTAAATACTGGTGCAAAATATTCATTTAGTATCTCCCCCATTTTCTGTGGCTGAGAGTAAGCTCGCAGAGATCATATCAATGTAAACATTTCTAGATCAAGTTCAATCTGTATTTAAAGCAAACAAAATTGGTGAAAGCCAACAATATGGCCTTCACAGCCAGAAAAGGGCACAATGAGGAGAAAAGAAATGGCTGAGAAACTAAATTCAGACTTTGAGTCATGGAATCATTGATATACGCTGCACAGAAACAATTCGGTCCAACTCATTGATGCCGACCAGACACCCTGAATTAACCCAGTCCCATTTGGCCGATAACCCTTTCAATCCTTCCTGTTCATATACCCATCCAGACATCACAAAGGAGAACATGAATAACATGCCCAAAACAACAGGGAACACACTATCTCAGACTTTTCATTATGTTATTTCATTGAAACTGGTGTGAACTGTAAACTTCTGGCTGGAAATAACTTGTGGCCTTTAAGACAGCTAGTGGCAAACAGAACAGACCAAACCAGCTTTGTTTGTTTGTAAGGCCAGGCCTGGAGGCTAATTATAGGCTCAGTTTTGATTTCTACAGACAGAGTGACCACTGGGAAGAGCATCATTTTTAACCAGATAGCTGTTGATGAGGTTCCACAACCCATAGGAATTGATTCTGGCAAGTCTGGAAGGTACCCTGTGCTGAAACAGATGGCAGTCATTGAGTTGTAATTGAATCCTCAGGAAGATGTTATCTGTTAGGGTGGAGCCAGACATTAAGTAAATGACTAAGTTGTTCAATTTTCTCTGTGCTAATATTGTTGTGCATTTATTAAACAGTTAAGTCTTTTTTAGAGATATAAAATGGATGTCTCGAAATTAATTATTCACATATACTAGGATTGATTACTTAAAATCTTGTTCAGAAATGTTGGATTTGTTCTGGTGGCTTCATTCATACTGGTATCTTTGTGAAAATGCCCATCGTGTTCAGGGGTGCGTAGGCTAGGTGCATTAGTTCAAGAAAATGTAGAATAACAGGTGTAGGGGAGTGTGTCTGTGTGGGATACTCTTTGCAGGATCGATGTGAACTTGTTGAACCAAATGGCCTGTTTCCACACTGTAGAGATTCTAATTCTTTAATTAAAAATAATTAATCTAAGCTCATATTAACTTCTGTCCACACACGTATATATACACACACACACATAACATTGGTCTCTTTTCAGTTGCACTTTTGTTGGTTAAGTCCGTGATGACATATCTGCTATTAGAATCTTATGACCTGCAACGTGTACGATTTGTAAATTATGAGTCTGTAACATGAGACGCTAATGAAATACTCTCATATTCTTGTTTTTAATTCATTCCAAGAATGTAAGAGGATTGTGACCCATGTGCACAAATGCCTCTGACACATTGTTCATGACATAAACATTAAAATGTGGTCAGGCCAGTATCAAATTCATTCATTCTCTTTCAACCATAGAGTATTTTCTTTGATGGGTGTTGAGTCTCTTACTGGAAAGTAACCAGTTGGCAGTTTGATTCCATCATCACCTTCCTGCAGCAGCACAGCTCCAACCCCTGTGTCACTAGCATTGATGGCAACTTTGAAGGGGATAAAATTTCGGTGTTGCTAAAACTGATGCTGAGGTTAATATTGTTTTAAAATTGTCAAATGCCTCCTGGCCTTGTTCTGTCCACCGAAACATTGTGTTCTTCTTCAGCAAATCTGTTAACAGTGCCACTGAACTGCTGAAGCGTGGAGCAAACTTCCAGTAGAATGCGCTTAGTCCCAAAAAGCGAAGCACATCTTTCTTCAAGTTTGATCGTGAAAATTGCTCGATCACCTTCGTTCTTGGATCCTGAGGAGATAAACTTCCACAGCTGAAGTTGTGTCTGAAGAACGTCACCTCTGCTTTTGCGAATTCAGTTTTGTTTAAGTTTAGAACTAGTTTTGCTTCTCGTAGTCATTCAAAGAGCTCTGCCAACTCTACCATGTGATCTTTCCAGGACTGAGTAAAGATCAATACATCGTCCAAATAGACTGCACAATTTGTTAACCCAACCACAGCTCTGCTCACGAGTCTTTGGAATGTGGCTGGTGTATCTTCATTCCAAAGGGGCATCACTTTGTATTGATGTCAACCATTTGGGGATACAGATGCAGAAATTTCTTTTGCTGTCTCTGATAAAGGTACTTGCCAGTAACCACGCAATAAGTCCAACTTTGTGACGTAACTGGCTTGTCCAACTTTCTCTTTACAGTCCTCCAATCTTGCTATTGGATATGAATCCAATTTTGTTACTGCATTGACCTTCTGATAGTCCACGCAAAACTGTTGAGTCCCATTGGATTTTGGAACTAACACAATCAGCGATCTCCACTCGCTCTGACATGGTTCAATGACATCTTCATTGAGCATCGCCTCCAGTTCCCTGTCTGGCTTTGAAAGGATTAAGCTTATAGGGGTGTTCTTTCATTGGACAGCATTTCCTACATCTATCTCATGTAAAATAGCATTACTCCTCCCTACTTATTCCATTTCAACTGTGTTCTTTGTTCCCGTGACAGATAGTTTATTAACCTAACCCACTTTTCAAGGGCTTCCTCATTATTTAATATATTTTGAGGCATATCAAGTTCCACAACACCTGGATTTGATTCTGCACTCTGTGACTAACACCTGTTTCTCCAAATCCTTCTTCCTGTTATAATAAGGTTTCAATAAGTTCACATGACATATCTGATACAGTTTTGTTTCTAGCTGGCATCTTTACCAGGCAGTTCACCTGACTTAACTTTTTCTCAATTTGCCAGGGACCACTAAACCTGGCTCTGAAGGCATCTCCTATCACTGGTAATAATACTAATATGTCATGCCCTCAGGAAAACGTCCAAATCTCAGTTGTTCTTATATGCCACCTGCTTCATTCTATAATCAAAAGAGAAAATGCTGGAAAATCTCAGCAGGTCTGGCAGCAGAGAAAAGAGCTGACTTTTTGAGTCTAACTGACCCATTGTCATTCTATAATGTGCCCTCTTTAGCTGCTGTTTAGCTAACTCACCTACTCGAATTAACTCTCCCTCACCTCTGATACATAATCCAAATGTGAGATCTCTGACTTTGGTCTTGTCATTTTCTCTTTAATTAATTTCAAAGGGCCTCTCACTTCGCGTCTGCATATTAATTCAAAGTGAGTAGATTCCATATGGGACATCTCCAATGGCAAACAATATGCATGGAATACCATTCTCCCCATCAGTCAAGTAATCCTGAGAGTATGCTCTCAACATGTTCGCCGGCGTCTGATGCCACCTTTCTAACAGGGTGGCTCAGTGGTTTGCACTTCTGCCTCACAGCACCAGGGTCCCAGGTTTGATTCCTGCCTTGGGTGACTGTCTGTGTGGAGTTTGCACATACACCCCACGTCTGCATGGGTTTGCTCCGAAGATGTGAAATTAGGTGAATTGGCCATGCTAAATTGCCCACAGTGTTAGCTGCATTAGTCAGAGGGAGATGGGTCTGGGTGGGTTACTCTTCAGAGGGTCGGTGTGGACTTGTTAGGCTGAAGGGTCTGTTTCCACTCGGTAGGGAATTGAATCTAATCTAAAGCTCACTGGGATTTGATATTTCACACGATTTAAAGTTCTCACTACCTGAGCTATCCATGACTATTTTAAACAGCCCAGAAGCAAATTTAGACCCGTGGTATGACTGCATCTCTCTGGGTCACCCATACCGTGTGAAGAAAGCTACTAACTCCTCTTCCACCCTTTTGACATAATACTCCGTAATGGATTTGCCTCCAGAAATCTTGCAGACACATCTATTATGGTTAGCAATAACTGGTTTCCATGTTTAGTTCTCAGGAGGAGACATCCACAATCAAATCTTTTCCCACAGTGCCTTCCTTTAACCAGCTGCACTGTGATTTTATGCGTCCCACCTTCTGGCAGTGAAAACTCCTTTTCCCAGTGTCCTTCTGAAACCACCGTCACTGTAGTTTTGTGTGTCCCACTCTGTTACAGTGAAAACATCTGAGGCCTTTCACCTCCTTTCCACCCTCTAGGTCTTCTTTTGTAACCTGTGGTAAATAAATCCCGGCATTGTCTACTCTTTGTTAGTGTCGCATTTCTCCTTCTCCCAACTTGTGTCCCCCACAGGGTGGAATTCTTGCCAGAAACTGTGACTTATGCTCCAATGTGTATTCATCTGCCATCTCTGGTGCTCTTCGCACTTCCTGAACTTTATGTTCGACCACATGAATTCTGATCACATCTGGAAGTGAGTATTTAAACTCATGCAGCAGAATAATCTCTCATCGAGCTATTTTGAAGGTCCACACCCATCTGTCAAAATTACTACATTTACTTCTTTCCTTCTCAACATATGTCTGACTTAAGTTCCTTCTTTATGTTTCTGAGCTGCTGTCTATATGCTTCTGGTACCTTTTTGTAAGCATTAAAAACAGCCTGCTTGACTTCTTCAATCTCTTGCCCCCTCATCTGACAGCACGGCAAATACCTCACTAGCTCTGCCCACCAGCTTAGTCAGAACCAGCATTACTCACACGTCCTCTGACCACTCTATCTGTCTGGCCAATTTTTCAGAAGAAATAAAGACATTTTCGACATCTTTCACATCAAAATGTAGCAGTCTTAATATATTTAAATATCACTGCCTTCTCTCATCATCTCCATCCTATTAACTTGACTTACCTGATTAAGTCACATTCTGACGTTCAAATTCTCTCTCCTTTTCGTTTTCTCTCTCGCTTTCTTCTCTTTCTCTTTGCTCAGCTGAGTACCTTCTCTCTCTTTTTTTCCTCTATCTCTTTCTTCTCTAACTCTTTTTCTTTCTCTCTTTGCTTATATGTTCACTCCATTTTCCTCAATTGTAATTTAAGCTTTTTCTAATTCTACTGCACTTGTCTGTTGCTCTGACACCCCTAAGCGGTTGAGTAACTCTCTAACAATTTCACCTCTACTTTTGTCCTTGGTCAACCCTAATTCTATCCTATTTGCTGATTCTAAAAGAATGGTCTTTTTCTGTCCTTCTACACTTTCTTGGCAAATTTGAGAATCTTCTTCACACCCCAGAACCTCTTTCGCAACCCTCAGAGCCATTTTTCTCACTTCTAATTCAAGCAAAGACCAGTCACTGAAATAAAACAAATTGTCTCACCTGCGTTTTATTTAAAGACCTAGGACACTAATTGACAACTGTTTAAATCTGCTGGGATCTTTTCTACCCCAAATCTGTGCAAATCTCAGACTTGATCCATCTAAATCGATCCAAATCCTGGTCAAGCACCCAAACTGTTACAACACAGCTTGAACTCTTCTGCTAATTAAACCAAACACGCAGGTTAATTCACCTCACCTCATAATCTGCTAAAGTATGAGTGACAGCGACCTCACATCCAATTCTTAAAGAAAGAAATATCAATTTAGTCTTTAGCATTAAAAGTGAACACTAAACAACAATGATTTATTACTCCAAGCCTCCTTTCTCTTAAATGTTTGTTGTCTACCTCTCACTCTATAACAATATACTGATCCACAAAATAGCCCTATTAAAATGACATCAACTCAACTTTCAAAACCAGGCAGCGGCTGTCATTGTCAGTGTCTGTATTCTTTCATCTGTAGACCTCCCTGGGTAGTCTTCAGGATTTTGTTGCAAACATGTTCCATATGAAAAGGGTACCTTTGATAGAGAATGGTTTGGATAGCAGTCTCTCTCGAGATGGCAGTTTGTCACTATCTCTCTGGCTTTCAAAATGTCTGTTTTTTATTTACACCAAATATCAGATTGTCTTATTGTTCGATGTTGTCAAAACAGTAAAATTCAAATACAGTTGTATTTTAGTACTATCGTGCATAATTTAAACTGATTGGTTAAATTAAAACCATTGTGAACATAGCAGCCAAATGTTACATATCTTCAATTTTCTACTGGTGGTCTGTCTGAAGAGACTTTTCTGGGACTGCTACTCAGTCACATGCCAGGTGCCTGCAAATTCTCACTGCCAAAACAGACTTCATGCTCTCTTAAAGGTACTATACACATGTTTGACTTTACAACAAATAGGGAAAACCAAGAAAAACATACTGGGGAGTTGAGAGCTCAGGTCCATTTGAGTCCAGCTTCGATTGATCAGAATGCTATCTGGACAGCAGGGGTTCAATCATGAGGGAGTGAAGTGTTCCAAACACAGGGTCGAATTCCTCAAATTTAAAAGAGTCTGAGATGAGTAAAGTTTTCAACAGATCTGTATTGATTGAAGCTTATGAAGCTATTTTTCAGTGGCTTATCTTACTCCTTTCAATCATTACCTTAATTGGAGAAGTTACATTTGATTCAAATGTTTTATACTTGCAAGGTGAGCATTTCTATTACAATGTGGGATTTATTAAAACCTACAATGTGTCATCTCCATTAACAAACTATCAGCCCTTCACAGAACAGCTGCTGATAACTGGGGAAGCTGCATCCCAGTGTTGAGGAGAACATTTCTCAGAGACACTCAAAAACTGGAATTTAATTTCCAAATAGTCACTGAAATAAAATGAGATTACAGCGTTGGATTGATGGCGTTGGGGTGTCAGTGCTGGTATACAGAGTGGCACAGTGGCTCAGTGGTTAGCCCTGCTGCCTCACAGGGCCAGCAGGTGTGTCTGGGTGGGATGCCCTTTGCAGGGTCGGTGTGGACTCGATGGGCCCATTGGCCAGCTTCCTCTTTGTAAGAGTTCTCTGATTTTATTTAACAAGCATTTCCCAATGTTTGTTATTGACAGATTGGGATTTGTATCATCCAATATACCTAAAAATTCTCTTTGACAACTGGGAGTTAACTCACTGCTGTCACCCATTTGCTCAAACTCTTAAATAAATGAATTGGACCACATTGTAATGTAACAGTCCCCCAGGCGATGGCAACAGGTATAAAGGAAAGGCTTTGAGGTTGTATCACCTCGGCATTGAGTGCAGAAAGATTGCCTGCACAAAGAGATTCAGGCAGAAAATGACGTTCACAATTCATCATGTGCGGAAAATATTTTACACGACCCTTCCATTTGTAACAGTTCCTGGTAAGTGCCTTGTACTATTGAATTTGTGTCAATCTGGGTGGGGATTCTCTGCTGGTTCGCCCTGCCACTGACAATGATACATGAGCATGTTGTGCCCAAACGTCACACAGTGGCAGAGAATCGGTCATGTAGTCTCAGATTACAGAGACCCCACATCATCGCAGATTCCGCAGGAACTGCCTGGGAAATTATTCATCTCTTCTGGGAAGGTTCCAAAAAATCTCCATTTCAAACGGAGACTGCAGAGAATTTCGGTGGAATTAAGAAAAGGGATCACTTTGGAAAAATATATAAGCAATGGTATTTTGATATGAAGAGTGCAAAATCGTTTACTTTGAGTTTGGTTCTGGTTTGATCAGTGAATAAGCAGTGGGCTTCTCTGTGCATCTGAAGTTAGTGGTTAACTTGGAGTTATTTCTATAAATCACAGAAATTGTTTTTCAAAAATTGCGTTTGAGGATTGGCTACAGGCTGAATGGCTTTGTGCACGAGTGAACCTTTGATTATATTTTGATGTGTGCAACCCAGCAATGGAGCCTGAAAGATTTGTTGGAGAGCTCTGGAATTTGGGATTAAGGAAGAAACTTTGAGCTGAGAAAGCTTTACTTTCATTTTTATCATTTTTGTCATTTCTTTTAGTTCCTGTAAGACCCTGGAACTGAGTGGATGTATAAAGCTGTGCTCATGCGAAGGAAGTAAGAGTTTCAGTAAACTACATCGCCTTGGAATGAAAATGTTGTGTTGGTCCCAGACAGAGGTGTTGGGACAAAATAAAATCTCTGAAGAGATTGTTTAAAGCTTAGGTATGTGGTAGCTGCAGGAGGAAATTGACTGCAGTTCCAGTTCAGAAGTGGCAGTCACAAGTCATTTTCCCAAGTGTTCGAGTCAGGGATTCTGGGGTGAATATTATATGAGAGTTATTTCGTTTTGAATGGCACTTGGAGTCGGGTGTTATATTATGTATAAAAGTTGTGTCCTTTCATTTCATTTATGCATTGTTTTGAGGTTAATGAGATTTATACATTTTCTGTGTGTTCATTGCCTGTGAAGCTGCAGTATAAGTATGGAGTTTGGTTTATTCTATTGTATCATTTCTTTTGCAATAAACTTCTGTTTTGTTGTGGAAGCAATATTTGCAGGGATTTGCTTTGTTAAATCAAAACAAATAAGGTTATGATCCATCAAGCTGGATTTCTGTCCAGTATCTGGCTTGTTCAGTAATTAATCAGCCTGTGTCAACAGACGTGTGGCTATTAAACATTTAGACTGACTCCTGAAACTGATAAAGTAACCCCCCACTTCAAACAGATTGCACCCCAACTACATCCGTCCAGATCCATTAGATGCCCTAGACCCTGATCAGCCATCCACACTGAGATGTAATTCCATATTACCTCTCCCAAAGTTACTACTCTATCACTCTGCACCCCAGCCAATGACAAACAAATTCCCTCATCCCTTGCCAGACCTGTAACACTGGAACTACATGAGACACTGTGTGGCTCACAGCTACGGTTTTATATACAGACCTGGTTATCACCTGATCGTGAAGACAGACTTGCACTGAGGAAAGTATAGAAGAGAATAACACGAATGGAGTTAGTATGTGGAAATTACTGCAACATTGAGGGAAGTTTCCCTAGAACAGAGGTGATTGAGAGTTGACGTGATCGAGATGTACAAAATAATCAGGGTCTTAGATGGAAACCTGTCTCCCCAAATGCAGGACCATTCACCAGGAGACACAGAGTGAGAAAAACTGATGGAAGGATTATCGAGGACATGAGGCCTACCCTTTCATTCAGAAGGTGATGGTGTGTCTGGAATTCACTGTCCAGTTGGGGTGGGTGTCTTCAGGTGGCAGCCCTCAACTCATTTAAAGGGAACTTGGATCTGCACCTGAGGTAGAGAAACCTTCAACTCTGTGGACCAGGTGCTGGAAAGTGGGTTCAGAGCAGATAGCTAGTTTATTCAGTTGTTGCTGACATGAATGACCTCGTTCAGAGTCATAACCTTCCTGCGGTTCATTGGGCTTGTAGAACAACTGAGGAACGTTAAGGTGAATTCACTTGGTGGGCGGAATGGCCTGTTTCTGTGTTGTCTGTTTCCAACATTGGAACACTGTGGATTTTAAAAGTAAATTCCAGAGGGCTGTGGCTACCTTCCAGTTGTTCCCTGAAGAAGTGTTTGTAGCTTCATAGTTTTACAATGCATAAAAATATTTAAATGGGGAGGAATAATGTTGACTAAGTTTAGAACATAAGAACTTATCAATTCATTAGGTTAATATTGCTTGCCTTGTTTAGCTGTTCTCTTCACAAAATATAGTGTTTATTTTAAAAAAGAAGGATTGAGGAACCTTGTACTGCCTATGAACTGCTGAGTATTCGGATTATCGCTTTAAACGTCAATTGCCCCAACATGATCAGAACACAACAGAGAGTCAGACAGACCTGATTTTTATCATATCACCTTTTGTTAACAATGGATTGGAGCTGTCACATTCAGTAATTGCAGTAGTGAACTGCATGTTTTACTTTGCAGGGTGTAGCTTATTCATAAAATACCATCAAGCACATTCTAGAATCATTTCAGTCAGAGAATGCAGAGAATGTGAGAAAAAAAAGTCACATCGCATTTTGCATTATTTGTTGACTGAATGTACAAGCAAAATTAAAACATGGCAAGGAATTGTTCACTTTCCAAAATAAACTATGTGGAGTTCAGTGAGTTAACAGATCATCAGTTTACCTTCACAGAGAAGGCTTAGATCATGTTTTAATGAGGAAACAAAGCTCTCACAGCTCCGTTAACATTCTCCATCAAATAATTACATTTTCTCAAATGCAACAACTCATGCTTTTATAATATAGTGCGCAAGCGATTCTCAATAATCCTAATTGGAAGATCAGAAAAGATTGTAGCTGCTAGAGCTGATTTTGCAGTATTTTAGGTATCAGAGTTGATTTCCATTAATTCCTGGAAGAGTAATCATTGTTTTATAAACTGTGCATCGTTTTGGAAATTTGGGGAAAAGAAAGATCAAAGCAACAACAGTTTAAAAAGGAGGAAGAGAGAATGTTAGAGAACACATGGTCAGTGAGACAGAGAGAAGAGAAAGAAACTGACACTGCTGTCGGACACACCCATGAATCTGCACAGCCACTGCTTTTGCTGTTTGAGTTCATGTATTTCTGGGCATCGGTGTGCACCTGAGAAAAACTAACAAACAGCAAAAATCACAGCTGACCCTGGAGGAACCTGTGTGGGAGAGTCCACAGCACAGAGCAGATAAGTGCATGGTTTTTTAAGTATAACCTTGCTCACATGTTTTGTGTAAATCTACAATAGTGAGTAGAGTGAGTCCTTTTTGGTTATAGGTTTTATTGAGATCTGTCTCTTGATTAAAATGTAAAAATATAAAGCGCAGGCACTACATTAGCCTGGAGCTGTGTCTTTTAGAGCAGTAAAACAATGGTATTTTCTGTGCCTGTAGATAATTCATGCGCAAAAATAGCCTTCAGTAGAGTGATGTCCTCTTCCAGTCGGATGTGGGAGATTAGTGAGAGCTTCCATGTTACTGATGATTATGTTTGCAGTAAGTCTGTTTGGCTGCAAATCCTATCACATTGCATGGATCAGTTGGAGCAACAGTGACAGGCAATGAGGGATTTACAGGAGCTGGAGGGTGTGATGGATACCAGCTATAGTAAGAGAGAAAAATCTCAGATATGGTTAGGTTACCTCCAAGAAAGGCTGATACTGAAGGAGTCTCTTGTGGCTATTCCCATCTCAAACAAATATGCTGGTTTGGAAAATGTAAGGGGTGATGGACTCTCAGGGGAACATGGCAGGAACAGCCAAGTTTCTGGTACCAGGTTTTGCTTGAATGCATTGAGGTTATGTCAGGCTCCGAATGATCAGTTCTGATACAGGACTTTCTTGTCAAAGGCACAGGCAGGTGTGTCTGCGGCCAACAGCAAGAAATCAGAATGAGGTGTTGCCTCCATGGTGACAGGATCAAGGATATCTCAGACAGAGTGTAGAATATTCTCAAAGGGGTGTGGGACCAGCAGGAAGTCATAGTACATATCTGAATGAACAACATTGAAAGGGAAAAGAATGAGATTCTAAAGGGAGGAAGCAGGGAGTTAGATAGAAAAGTAAGAGGAGGTCCTCGAGGATAGTAATATCTGGATTACTCCAGGAGCTCCGAGCTAGTCAGGATAGGGATAGGAAGATAGAGCAGATGAATGCATGGCCTAGGAGCTGATGCAGGGCAGAATGATTCACATTTTTGGATCATTGGAATCCAAACGTGAAAGCAGCAGGTCAAACAGTCAGGAGAGTCAGGAACAAAGCAGAGAATGAGTCAAGAGTGACAATTTAGATTGCATTTATTCTATTTTAAGAGGACTAACAGGGAAGGCAGATAAACTGAGGGCATAGTTAGGAACATGGGACTGGCATATCATGGCAATTACACAGATGTGGCTCAGGGAATAGACAGGACTGGCAGCTTAAAGTTGCAGGATTGAAATGCTGTTGGGAGGAAAGAAAGGGGACGAGAGAAGAGGGGGAGTTGAGTTTTTGATCAGGGAAAAAAATTATGGCTAAACGTAGGGAGGATATTCCTGGGAATAGATCCAGGGAAGTCATTTGGGTGGAACTGAGAATTAAGAAAGGGATGATTACCTCACTGGGATTGCACTCTCGACCTCTCAATAGTCAGTGGGAAATTGAGAAACAAGTTTGTCAGGGGATCTCAGTTATTTGTAAGATTAATAGGGTGGTAATGGTAGGGGATTTTAACTTTCCAAGCACAAACAGGGTCTGCCACATTATGAAGGGTTTAGATGGAGAGGAATTTGTTAAATGTGCATGTGGTAATTTTCTGATTCAGTATGTGGATACACCTACAATAGCACGTGCAAAACATGACTTCATCTTAGGAAATAATGCAGGACAACTGACTGAGGTGGAGGTGGGAGCCAGAGATGAGAATACTGCTAGTTTAAAATAGTGACGAAAAAGTAGAGACTGACCTAAATGTTAAAGATCTAAATTGGATGAAGTCCAATTTTGATAATATGAGCAAGAACGTTCAAGAGTTGATTGGGGGGGCAGATGTTTACAGGGAAAGTGACAGCTGGAACGGGTTCAGAAAAGACTTACAAGGACCTTGCCAGGGTTGGAGGGTTTGAGCTATAGGGACAGGCTAAACCGGCTGGGTCTGGTTTTAGGCAGAAGTGGGAACTGCAGACTCTGGGTCTGTTTTTAATGGAGCGTTGGAGACTGAGGGGGTGACATTACGGAGGTTATAAAATCATGAGGGGCATGGACAGGATAAATAAACAAGGTTTTTGCCCTGGGTGGTGGTGGAGCCCAGCAATAGAGAGCATAAGCTTACAGTGAGAGGGGAAAGTTTTAAAAGGGACCTAAGGTAATACTTTATTCACACAAAGGATGGCGAATGTTAGGAATGAACGGCCAGAGGAAATGATGGAGCCTCATACAATTACAACATTTAAAAGGCATCTGGATGGATAAATGAAGAGTAAAGGTTTGGAGGGATATGGGAACAAATGGGAAGAGATTAGGTTAGAATATCTGGTCATTTGGATGATTTGGATCAATGGGTCTGTTTCTGTGCTCTACATCTCTATGACTAACTACTCCCATTATGCTAAGAGCAGTCGAACAAATGTTCCATTGTCGGGTAATATCAACATTTTCAATCTCAATTCCCTTTTAGAAGTCAATCCCTGTCCTTTGTTTTCAATGACAGGGCCATGTGCAAGGTGAAAACTGAGTTAATGTTTTGAGTTCCTTGACAAGTGTTCATACAAAGGTGGTCTGATGAAGAATGGTTGCATTAACTCTGTTTCTCTTTCCACAGATACTACGATACCTGTTGAATTTCACCAGCTATTTCTGTTTCTGTTTCATATTTCCAGTATCCCCAGCCTTTGATGTATCACATGAAAATGTTTCACTTCCCAACCTACCTCCCAGAAGTAATTCATAGAAGCATGGAACCTGAATGTCCAGAAGAGGACTTTCGGTCCATCAAACTTGTGCTGTCAAGACTAGACAAAATCTAATCTCTTCCCAAGTATTTTTTAAAGGTTGTGAGGTTTCCTGCCTCAACTACTGTCCCAAGCACTGAATTAGCAGAACCCCCACCACACTCTGGGTGAAAGCCTTTTCCTCAAATCCCCTCCAAACTTCTAACCTTCCACCTTAAAAAGTATGCCTCCTTGCCATCTGTCAATTCCAGGCCCAATGTGAATATGAAGATCTTCCATTGCTGTATGGGCAGATTCAGAGAATGTTTGATCAGTAATTTCTGATTTGTATTTTACCTCCTGTCTCTTTCAGTTAATTTCCTGATGATTTTGGTTCTCTCACGGGGAAAGTGCGGCCTCTCTAACTGCACAACGCGCTGCCTATTGGCTATGGCAGTGGCGGATGTACTGTTCTTTATCATGCACATCATGCTGTGGCGACTCAAAGACCTTTACTACCAATGGAATTATCTGGACCGAACCCCTGCATGCAGTGCTATTTTTGTCGTGGTTAGTGCAGCCACTGACTGTTCCGTCTGGTTCACTGTCCTTTTCTCCTTTGATCGTTTTGTGGCCATTTGCTGCCTGAAAGTGAAGAGAAAATATTGGACAGAGAAGACCTTGGCTGTGACTCTGGCTACAACTGGCATTCTGCTCTGTTCAAAAAACATTCCTTTCTATTTTCGGTTTGAACCGAGGAGGATAATTGGCAATATTCGGTGGTTCTGCCAAATAAGGTCAAGTTATTTTACTGATCCCAGGTGGCTCGGGTTTAAATGGTTTGGTATCATTTTAACCCCTTTCATCCCATTCGTGTTAATCCTGTTGATGAACACTCTGACGGTCAGGTACATTTTAGTGAGCAGCCGAGTCCTCAAGAGCCTGAGGGGTCAGAGGAAAGGAGAGAGTCACAAAGACGCAAAGATGGAGAGCCGGAAGAAGTCGGTAATTTCCCTCTTCACTATATCCATCAGCTTTATACTTCTGTGGATAATGCACGGTGCAAACATCTTGTATTTTAGCATTAAGGGAGCAGATCGTTGGAGGAGCTGGTCGCTAACCCAATTTACATGGGCCGGAGAAATGCTCAAGGATTTCAGCTGCAGCACAAATACAGTATTTTATGCAGTAACTCTGTCAAAATTCAGAGCGAAGGTGAAGAGTGCGGTGCACCAACTGGTCATGTAAATTCTTCACTTAATGACTCAGCAAAACAACTGAGAGAGCACCAGAGGCAGCCGCGGTGTTCCCAGTGCAGGGATTGCACATGTACGGCCAGGATTCCATCAGCACAATCCCATGGATCTGAGGATAACACCCAGTGATGGATGGGGAGGTGGGAACAGGATGGGTCACCATTCACCAAGCTCAGGAACACACTGCTATCCCTGATTGAGTGATGGATTGAGACACACGGGGACACACAGACAATAAGCAGCCGGAGGCCATTCAGCCCTTCGAGTCTGGCCCTCCTGCCAGCCCAGATGATCGCAGCTCATCTAACTGTAACACCAAACCCGCATTTCTGTGTGCACTTGAGGACCATCTACATGCAACTCACACACCCACTACCAAAAATCTGAAAAAGAATTTATCCAGCTCCACTTTCAACAATACTGAAGGACGTGACAAAGGGACAGCGGGTAAGGGAGAAAGAGGTCAGGATGGCAGGGCAGGATGGAAAGAGGCTGCAGGAGTGATTCGAAATGACAGATTGGCTGTGAGTGATGGGTTCAGCTGGAACATTGGGACTTCACTGACTGCCCTGTGGATGAGTGTTAAAGTCCGGCAGGAGGGGTCCCTGCATTTCCCCTGCAGCGGAGGAGGGGGACGGTCAGAAACAGTCCCTCCTGAACCATGATGATTGTCAGACTCTCTCTGTTCAGCTCACAATAAACACTTTATTCCAACAAGAGAAAGTCTCTCGGTGCTGGTGATCCCCTCATCTGAGTTGGTTATTATTCCGTTCACTTTCCTTTATTTTTGAGAGAGTTTCTTGAGCCCAGCTCCTGGCTCCTCCCACCACAAGGATGTTGCCCTCTCTCTATTCCTCTGCCTCTTTCTGTGTGTCTTTGTCTCTGTCCCTCCCTTCCTCTCTTTCTCTGTCTCTGTATCTCTCTCTCTCCCCATCTCTGATTTTTTGTCTCTTTGTGTGCCTCACTATCTCTTTCTCTCTCACTCTGTCCCTCTCTCATTCACTTTGTCTGCCTGTCTTTCTCTTGCTCTCCTCTTCCTCTGTCTCTTTCTTTCTCTCTGTCTACCTCTGTCTCTCTCTCTCTATGTCTCTGTGCCTCTCTATGGGTGTGTCTCTGTGTTTGTTGAAGTGTGTTGCTCTCATCCACTATGTCAGACACTTGTATATGTTCATGTGCATTGGTTCAAATCCATTCCTGATCCTTACATTCACTAATTTTTACCCCAGGATGTAATTTTGCTAAAAAACACAAAATGCTCGGACCCTGCCAGCAATATCTTGTCACAATACTCATTACAGTTCTGTGAGTGCACTGTCCCTCCATCTCCTGCACTTTGATTGTTTACATCTGTGTGTGTGTGTGTGTGTGTGTGTGTGTGTGTGTGTGTGTGTGTGTGTGTGTGTGTGTGTGTGTGTCTGTGCATTTCTCTTTCATTGTGTGAGGGTGTGTGTGTCTGTCTGTGTGTGGGTATGTTTCATTGCCTTTGTGGGGATGTCACTTTGTGTGCATGTTCCTCAGTTTTTTATCTTCAGTTATGTTGTTGTGTGTATTATGTGTGTTTTGCATATGGTGTATGTTGCATTTCTACCTGTGCACAGTATCTGCTGTATTTGCTTGTGTGTGTCAGAGTGTCATACTGGTTCGCTTCCTCGATGTGTGCCTGTCGTTGAGTGCAGGTGCATTATTGCGTGAACGCAGGGTGTGTGTCTGCCTGGCTGTGCACCTGTTTCTGTAGGTACATGTATTTTTCAGACTGTATTTGGCTTTTGCTTTGCATGTCAAGACCTTTTTGTGCCTCTGGCAGGATCACTCTGTGCCTCTCTGTGGGGGTGCCTCTGTGTTTGTTTAAAAGTGTTGCTGTCTGTCTGTATCTGACAGTGTGTATGATTCTGTGACTGTGTCTGTGTGCTCATGTGTGCGTACAGGAATGCTTCTGTGAGTTATTGCAGGTAGGTGTGTCATGTATCGTAGTATATATGTTTTATATGTGAGTGAGGATCTGTGTGTGATTCAGTGTCTGTGAATAAATGTGCTCCTATAATAGAGGATGACTGTCTTTTATGTGTGAGTGTGTGTGTGTGGGTGTGTTACCAGTCTGTGTGCACATCTGTTCCTATATCTCAGTATAACTGTGTTTCTCTGTATGTGAGTGTGAAGGTGTGGGTGCGTTAATGTGTGTCTGTGTGTTGTTGTGTTCGCATTCTGCAGTATGTTTGTATTCCTCTGTGTGTCTGTGGGAGCGTGGGGCGTGTTTCTATGTTAGTGTGTTCCCATATCTGTGTGTGTGTGGGGGGGGGGAGGTGGGGTGGTGGTTGGGTGGCTTCCTGTTTCATGGTATATTCCTATGTCTCAATCTGATTGTATTTCTGTGTGTGGGTGTGTTTCTGTGTCTGTTTGAATCCATATCTCAGTTTGTCTGTGTGTGTGTGTGCTCGCATGCAAGTGTGGGGATGGAAGGGGGTAGTTTCGGAGGGGTGTGTTTTTTTATGAGTTTGTGTAGGTTTGGGGGGGGGAATGGCACGCACGTTTGGGGGTATTTCTGTTGTCAGTATGTTCCTATATCTCAGTCTGAGTGTATTTCTCTGTGTGGGTGTGTTTCTATGCCCTTCAGGCTGTGGCTATGTCTCTGTCTCATAATGGCACTTCCTGTCCTGAAAGTAGCTGAGTGAACCGTACATCAATTCATGGTGCACAGATCGCTTTCAATGGAGTATTTCTGAGAACCTGGAAAAGACCTAAATATCAGTACATTTACCCCAGAAACCCTGAAAATTGAACCATTACCTTGGTTCAAAGACCCAAGCCAAGCAAACTAAACACAACAAGGAAATATTGAATGAAAAGCAGGGCATGAGGAAGCTCAGAGCAACAGTGGGATCTTGGGATGCTTGCCCACAGATCCCTGAAGGTGGCATGACAGTTTAGTAGAATAGAATAGATTAGATTACTTACAGTGTGGAAACAGGCCCTTCGGCCCAACAAGTCCACACCGACGCGCAACCCACCCATGCCCCTACATTTACGCCCTACCTAACACTACGGGCAATTTAGCATGGCCAATTCACCTGACCCGCACATCTTTGGAGTGTGGGAGGAGACCGGAGCAAACCCACGCAGACACGGGGAGAACGTGCAAACACAGTCAGTCGCCTGAGGCGGGAACTGAACCCGGATCTCTGGCGCTGTGAGGCAGTAGTGCTAACCACTGTGCCACCGTGCCGCCCAAAAGGCACACGGGACACATGCTATATCAGTCATGGTGCTGATTATAGAAGGTCATGTTGGAGCTTTCCAGGACTTTAGTGAGGATACAGCCAGTGTACTGTGTGCAACACATGATTGTAATATATATACTCATATACACACATCAAACCTCAAAATGCTGCTGAGACGTGGGAACAGTCACAGAGTTTAATGTGGAAAGTAGGTGAATGTGGTACTCTTGTAAACATCCTCTGCACCACCTCCAATGCCAGCACAGACTTACTTCGATACAGGGTACAAAACTGCTCACAATATTCCAAACACGGTCTGGCCAGAGCCTTATCTAGCCTCAGCAGTGTGTTTCTACTCTTGTATTCTAGCTATCTTTAAATGAAAGCTAACATTGCATTTGCTGCCTATTATGAAGTTGTGTAGAGTACTCCTGAATTTGAAGGCAGGAAGCTAGAATTTGGTTGTAAAAATGACAGGAGGAAAGAGTGTGTGGCCCCTTTAAGAGGTCAAGTGCTTTTCTAGGCTTAGAGATTAATACAGGAAAATGCAAATTACAGAGTAAAAAATGAGGTCTGCAGATGCTGGAGATCACAGCTGAAAATGTGTTGCTGGTCAAAGCACAGCAGGCCAGGCAGCATCTCAGGAATAGAGGATTCGACGTTTCGAGCATAAGCCCTTCATCAGGAATGAGAGAGAGTAGCCAAGCGTGGGGGCGGGGTTACACGTAGTGACGAAAGACGGCGTGGGGGCGGGGAAACCTGAGGATTTGTGCTCCTGCAGGTTAGTGATGTCAGTGGGGGCGGAAGTGGCTGCGCCGACGGCAACCGGAGGGGCGGAAATGGTTGCGGCGACGGAGGAATGGTGGTCATTCCCGGTGGCCGCGTGGGCCGCGGGTCCGTCGGCGATCGTGGAAGCGGTTGTGTGTGCGCCCCTCTTAACTCCGCCCCTACTTCGATCTCTGTCCCCGCCCCCTAACCCCGCCCCCAGCCCCAGCTCCAGTCCCACACCAGGTCCTAGCTCCCAGCCTTGCCGGATCTTCACCATCCCTCCAGACCTTCCCCTCTCTGAGGATGAAAGATCAGTCCCTCAGCAGAGGCCTCACCTTCATTCCCCTACGCCCTCGGATCAATGAGTTCAACACGCGGCTAGATATTGAACAATTCTTCCGCCGCCTTCGCCTCCGTGCCTACTTTTATAACCAAGACTCCCGCCCACCCTCTGACGACCCCTTCTCCCACCCTCCAACACACCCCATCCACCTGGACACCCCACCCTCCAACACACCCCACCCTCCAACACACCCCACCCTCCAACACACCCCATCCACCTGGACACCCCACCCTCCAACACACCTCACCCTCCAACACACCCCATCCACCTGGACACCCCACCCTCCAACACACCCCATCCTCCAACACACCCCATCCACCTGGACACCCCACCCTCCAACACACCCCACCATCCAACACACCCCACCCTCCAACACACCCCATCCACCTGGACACCCCACCCTCCAACACACCCCACCCTCCAACGCACCCCACCCTCCAACGCACCCCATCCACCTGGACACTCCACCCTCCAACACACCCCACCCTCCAACACACCCCATCCACCTGGACACACCCATCCACCTGGACACCCCGTGCTGGCCTCCTACCCGCCCTCGACCTCTTTATAGCCAACTGCCGCCGTGACATTAACCGACTCAACCTGTCCACCCCTCTCACCCACTCCAACCTCTCACCCTCAGAACGTGCAGCCCTCCACTCCCTCCGCTCCAATCCCAACCTCACCATCAAACCCGCAGACAAGGGAGGCGCGGTGATAGTTTGGCGCACTGACCTTTATACGGCTGAAGCCAAACGCCAGCTCGCGGACGCCTCCTCTTATCGCCCCCTTGACCACGACCCCACCTCCCACCACCAAACCATCATCTCCCAGACCATCCATGACCTCATCACCTCAGGGGATCTCCCATCCACCGCCTCCAACCTCATAGTCCCACAACCCCGCACCGCCCGTTTCTACCTCCTGCCCAACATCCACAAACCTGACTGCCCCGGCCCACCCATTGTCTCAGCCTGCTCCTGCCCCACCGAACTCATCTCCCAATACCTCGACACGGTTCTGTCCCCTTTAGTCCAAGAACTCCCCACCTACGTTCGGGACACCACCCACGCCCTCCACCTCCTCCAGGATTTTCGCTTCCCCGGTCCCCAACGCCTTATTTTCACTATGGACATCCAGTCCCTGTACACCTCCATCCCCCATCACGAAGGACTCGAAGCCCTCCGCTTCTTCCTTTCCCGCCGCACCAACCAGTACCCTTCCACTGACACCCTCCTTCGACTGACTGAACTGGTCCTCACCCTGAATAACTTCTCTTTTCAATCCTCACACTTCCTCCAAACTAAAGGAGTTGCCATGGGCACCCGCATGGGCCCCAGCTATGCCTGCCTCTTCGTAGGATATGTGGAACAGTCCATCTTCCGCAACTACACTGGCACCACCCCCCACCTTTTCCTCCGCTACATCGATGACTGTATCGGCGCTGCCTCGTGCTCCCACGAGGAGGTTGAACAGTTCATCAACTTTACTAACACCTTCCATCCCGACCTGAAATTCACCTGGACTGTCTCAGACTCCTCCCTCCCCTTCCTAGACCTTTCCATCTCTATCTCGGGCGACCGACTTAACACAGACATCTATTATAAACCGACTGACTCCCACAGCTACCTGGACTACACCTCCTCCCACCCTGCCCCCTGCAAAAACGCCATCCCATATTCCCAATTCCTTCGTCTCCGCCGCATCTGCTCCCAGGAGGACCAGTTCCAACACCGCACAGCCCAGATGGCCTCCTTCTTCAAGGACCGCAGATTCCCCCCAGACGTGATCGACGATGCCCTCCACCGCATCTCCTCCACTTCCCGCTCCTCCGCCCTTGAGCCCCGCTCCTCCAACCGCCACCAAGACAGAACCCCACTGGTTCTCACCTCCGCATACAACATATCATCCGCCGTCATTTCCGCCACCTCCAAACGGACCCCACCACCAAGGATATATTTCCCTCCCCTCCCCTATCAGCGTTCCGCAAGGACCACTCCCTTAGTGACTCCCTCGTCAGATCCACACCCCCCACAAACCCAACCTCCACTCCCGGCACCTTCCCCTGCAAACGCAGGAAATGTAAAACTTGCGCCCACACCTCCACACTCACTTCCCTCCAAGGCCCCAAGGGATCCTTCCATATCCGCCACAAGTTCACCTGTACCTCCACACACATCATCTATTGCATCCGCTGCACCCGATGTGGCCTCCTCTATATTGGTGAGACAGGCCGCTTACTTGCGGAACGCTTCAGAGAACACCTCAGGGACGCCCGGACCAACCAACCCAACCACCCCGTGGCTCAACACTTTAACTCTCCCTCCCGCTCCACCGAGGACATGCAGGTCCTTGGACTCCTCCACCAGCAGAACATAACAACACGACGGCTGGAGGAGGAGCGCCTCATCTTCCGCCTGGGAACCCTCCAACCACAAGGTATGAACTCAGATTTCTCCAGTTTCCTCATTTCCCCTCCCCCCACCTTGTCTCAGTCGGTTCCCTCAACTCAGCACCGCCCTCCTAACCTGCAATCTTCTTCCTGACCTCTCCGCCCTCACCCCACTCTGGCCTATCACCCTCACCTTGACCTCCTTCCACCTATCCCACCTCCATCGCCCCAAGTCCCTCCTCCCTACCTTTTATCTTAGCCTGCTTGGCTACTCTCTCTCATTCCTGGTGAAGGGCTTATGCTCGAAACGTCGAATTCTCTATTCCTGAGACGCTACCTGGCCTGCTGTGCTTTGACCAGCAACACATTTTCAAATGCAAATTACAGACAGTTCTGACATTGAAACATGGATTATTTGGTTGTGTGATTGGAAACCTTAAGCTTGTTTTGATGTTACAGCAACCAGCTTGAATATTAGCAATTAATTTAAACTAGGTCCTCAATTCCAAAACCCAATTAAATTTAAATCTGATGGCTTTGACTGCCTCAAACCAATCAGATTGTAAAGAATTAGTAGATCGTCAAGGATATAAAAACGAGGATATTTGGAATATTGTGGAGAGCCAACTGCCATCTGAAGAGGTAACAACTTTCACCTCTGAGAGAAAGCAACATCAACCCATAAAAAGTACCATGGCAAGTTTATCTAATACTCCAGACAAAACATCCCTGAAAGCAGGGTCAGCTGAAGAAAGTCATTTGTGACTTGAGATCAGAGGAGATGCTGAGAGACTGTGGAGAAGGCAGAGTAATCTGAAAACCCATTCTGGCTGAACTTTGAGAGACAAAGTTTTAATTTATTGTTTTATTATTACTTAGGTTTATGATTGCGCGACCTGTGTTTATTGGAACAGCATGCTCAGTTAGGGAAGAGTTATAAGTTTGGGGGAATTGTTCAGATGGTTTGTCATTCTGTTGATTTGTTCACTGTTAGGCTTAAATAAATAAACTACTTATAAACTGACTGTCAGGGAATCCTTTCAGTCAACCACACTTTTAACAGATTACGAGAGGCAAAGTGAGCTTCTCTGGCTGTTTCAGTTTTAATTATTAGAAGGAAACCTCTCCTTCCAGCAAAGCAGATTGGGACTTGTTTGGTTTAATTATCAGAAGTGACCCATCTGTTCCCTTTTGCAACACTTCCTAACTGCCAACTGAAACGGCACATTAACCTGAAGAGAATCCTGGACATGGTCTCCTAAATCACTTGTGAGCTTCAGGTTTCCAAAGACTTCCCCTTGTTAAAAAATAGTCTGCACCTCTATTCTTCTGACCCAAGTTCGTGAACTCTCACTTGCAACATTGTATTCCATTTGCCGGTTATTTGCCCACTCTCCTAATCTGTCTGCGTCCTTTTTCAGCTGCTGTGCTCCCTCAACACTAACTGTTATCCACCAATCCTTAAATCTTGTGCAAATTTTGTGAAAATGACCTCCATCATCCAGATCATTAATGTATAACTTGAATATTTATGGTCCAAAACTAACCCCTGCGGAACTCCACTCGTAGCCAATTGCCAACCTGAAAAAGATACCTTTATTGCTGCTCTCTGCCTTCTGCTAGTCAGCCAATCCTCTATCCATGATAGTACCTTGCCAGTAATACCACGGGCTTTTATCTTATTTAGCAACCTCCTATAAGGGCCTTCATGATTACCTGCTGTACCTGTGTCTTGCATTTTCTGTGCTTTGTGCACAACTACTGCGAGTCCCTTTGTGTTGCAGTTTTCCCCAGCTTTTCCTTTTTTAAATAATGCTCTGCTGTTTTATCCTCCCTTCCAAAACGAACAACTTCATAATTTCCCAAATTCAATTGACAACTTTTTGCTCACTTACGTAACCTGTCAAGATGGCGGCAATCTGAAAGGTCTGCTGTGTTGGGGTCTGTGCCATACCCCATGCAAGGTGGGTACCTGTTAGAAATGAAAATTCACTTCTAAATAATCGCTCTGGACAAATTCAAGAGAACAAAGATTTTATTAACAAATTCTGCAGAATCGGACGCCTTCCAAAAGAAGAGCGTACCCAAGCATTACAGCGATCTTTCTTATATAGCAATTTAGAGCCTCCCCTATGGCCCCTAGAGGTCACGAGGGTCATTGCTTTACAATGATCTCATTTCTTACAGAGAAAGCATATGATCATGTCCTCATTGTCTCAAACTCCAGCTGCATAACCCACTTCCCTGTCTAATGATATTTTCAGCCCTTGAACTTAGCAACCGTCTCGCACCTTGTACTCTTAGCTGGTTGTTTTTGCACCATATTAGCAGAAGTATTGTCTCGCTCAAGGTTTCGTTATTTTTCAAAGCTGACCCCTTGCCCCCAGCTAGCTTGTTTTTCTTACTAACTGCTTACATTGCAATACTGATCGTTAGAAGATCAATCTTTACGTAAATTAGCCCAAACATTAACATTTCCTTAAAATAAAACAGCCAGTATATATAAAATAAAGTAGCAAGACATACCACATATTTAGTTTGGTTATATATTAAATGTCTAGGGTACCATGCACATCTTAATAGCTTCTTGTTGCATAATAAAGCAAATCTAAATCTCACAACTCCACCCTTTTTCTTTTTAAGATGTGCATGCGTAACAGAATAGGCTGAATTACGGCTCAGGGAGGTCCTTCTGTCTTTTCAATAGTAAAACTTTAAGTTCATGAGTACCATGTTGGGGTATGGCAATGGCTTGCATCTGGGCGATATGGCGTTGGATCAATACCCTAACACAAGGAACCAGACAGGGAATAACGAGGAACAGGGCCCCGACACCCACCATCATTATTAATGCCATGCGCCACCAGCCACCCCCAAAAAGCGTGTTCCACCAACTAGCGTCCCCTATAGGTCGCCACGTCTGGACACGTACATGGGCTATTTTACGGATGTCCCGGGTGATTTTTAGGACAGCCTCGTAGTTATCGTCTATCTCCAGACAACAATTTGTCGTGTTAAACTTCCCGCAGACACCCCCTTCAGAGGCAAGCAGGTAGTCTAAAGCAAGACGATTCTGATATATTGCAGCCCTCATTTGAGACTGCTGTCTAGCCAGTAATTCCAATGCGAAGGCGGTTTTGTTGGTGATTATTTCCATCACCGCCTGCAAGCGAATGATGCGATTAAGCATATAAATTGGAGTTCTGTAACCCCAAGGGCCATCCTGAGCCCAACTTGCCGGCCCATAATACTCAATGATACGGGACGGTGGCCAATCTGCGCCCCACTTGGCCAAGTGGATGTCTCCGTACTGGTGGACATTCCACTGACTAGCACTCCTACGCTTCCGTGCTAGCTTTCCGGACCTCCGTTGCAGGGAGTCGAACAACTTAACCCCCAGGTCAGCCCCTTGATCACGTGAGAGGAGAAAGAACTCTGGTCTGACTATACCGAGGAAGCATAAGCCACCCCATTTCTCGGGCAACCTGGATATAGGACCCCCTCCACTGTCCCTGGCAACACCGTCCCAGGCCTCCCTAATTCCCGGCATTCCCGCATAAGGGCCAGAACCACTGCAATTCCAGGAATCAGAGGTGGGATGCAACCGCCTGCAGGTGAGATCCCCTTGTTGGGTGATAGACAACCCAAGGGGTTGTTTGGTGAGAAACCAACCCAAGGGTCGGGGCCACCAAGTGTCTGTGGTGAGATTCAAGACCCGCTGACAGGGGCTGTCACCAACTGGGCGGGACCCTTGTTTCCCAACGCAGAAGTGGCCCGCCGGGGTATTCTGCAATTTCCAGACTTGATAAATTCTGTTCTTGGAGTAAGTCCAATTGTATTCGAGGATTTCCTGAACATCCAAACTCTCCCCCGTCCATGGCCACTGCTCGGTCATATGCGGACCCCCACAAACCCAACAGCTCGTCACATTTAAAATTTTGGCAATTTGAGACGTGAAGTCAATAAAGAGATTTTTCACAACATCAGGAAGAGTAAGCCGTTTCTTAATGTCCTCATAGAGGGAGGAAACCTTGGCTGAGGTGGCTATTCTGGCATCGTAATTTGGAATAGATTTCTCTAACCCGGGATATATTTCCTTAACCCGGTCAAAGTGGTCCGCTGCCGAGCCAGTAAAACTGATACAGAGCCATTATTCCATAAGTGGACAGTCTATATTTCCACTCGTGTAATATCCCAGGCTGAATACCTGGTAGTAATGTTCCCCATCCTCCCAACATGGTATCATTTTCTCCCGGTTGTAACAGGCATCACTTATTTTAGTGTGAAACACAAAAGACCCCGGAAAGACATGGTCTCCCCATTTCACAGTTTGGCGGCATTTGTCGCACGGCCTGTTAGCCTTATCCCAACTGTCTTTTTTTTTAATGCAGACCCATTCGTGTTCTTCCCAAATACATTCATGGACCCTCCCCTCAGGCCATCCAATATATCCCTTATTTAACATTTGATAATACAATTTCCCATCCTCCCAACATTCCTCCCGGGACTCCTCATCATGGCAAAGGGAGAAGAAATTAGGATCTCCCAATTGAATTATAGCGCCGCATTTGGCACATTCCCTTTTAGTTCTACTTTTGTCTGTTTCCAGTAATTCAGCATGTCCCTGTAAACTGTCTGTTGACATACACAACCATTCGTAATTTATAAAGGGGCAACGATAGACCCTAGCCTTAGATAGACCGAGATATCCCCTGTTTTTTTACTTGATAGTATAGTTTTCCCTTTTTCCCAGCACTTTTGTTGTGGGTACATATCATAACAGCGAGTATTATTAGCATAAGAGGAGTGGGATACAAAGGATCCGCGTAACTCTAACTCAATGTCCCACACCCGAACCCTAGAGCGGCATTTATCACAGTTACCAGTCAATTTCCCCACTAAAAGGAAGGCAAATAATAATACAGTATGTAGCAAAAGAGTCCCAAGAGAGTTCATTTTTGATGTTTCTTTGACTTCACCACCAACGGTTCATCACCGGCCTCACACGACCAAGAGTCCTCTTTGGGCGGCGACACCGGGCCTTTTAGTCTGGCGGCGTGAGTCCACCCTTTTTCTTTTGTTCGTATGGCAACTTCGGTGGTGAGTAACACCTGAAACGGTCCCTCCCAGAGTGATTGGAGTTTCTCCGGTTTCCAGGATTTTATCAAAACCCAGTCTCCCGGTTCCACTTTGTGGAGGTGGATATCGAGTGGAGGGGTCTGAGTCAGGAATCCCTGGTGGAGTAAACGAGAAACAGCGAAGCCACATATCTCATGACTCACGCTCTAGGTGACAAACACTCAAACATTCATGCACTAACAAACAGATGAATTCAAGCCAGACCACAAAGTGTTAAACTGCTTGTGAGCTGAGAAGCCCTTTTTTATATAAAAAAAAATCCATACACAAACACAAATTCTCACATCCACAGAGACTATTTTTTTTTACAATCAAATTTGCACACACAAAGACACACATAAATCTTCACCAACACAAAATTCCTACGGGGGGGGCGGCCGACACAGACATAAATATTCAGGTTTAGATAAACACCGTATTTATCCAACTCCTTTTGTCTTTCATACAGTCCTCCCATACTACTGCTACCAGTATCTTAGCCTTCCGTTCCTCCGCCATTATGCCTCTCTATACAAATACCTTCTGAACCTCCTGTAACAACTCCGACTCATTTCTAACGCTCCCGTCCTCTATCTTCTGTAACTTCTTCTGGATATCAGGCCATGCCTTTGTACTCATTTCTACCGCTCCCTTAATCTGTGTAAGAATGGACAGGGAGACTCGTCCTTTCCCTGCCTCAGGTCGAAAACCTTGGCTAACTTTCGCTGTTTGGGGATGCAAGTTTGTATCCCTCGGATTATCAAATTTTGCATGTCTAGTATATTATTTCACTTTTCTATATTATGGTTGTCTCAGTTAGGGTTCTGAAGGGGATATTTGTCCTCACCCCTAACCATCCCCCTCCCATGCCAAATTGTCCGGCAAGCTTAATACCGGCGCTGTTACTAGTTTTTTTTTAAAAATCTCAATTAACACTTTCCCTATTCAGTATCCCCATATAAGTCTCCTTTCTCCCCCAGTAAATAGTATATTCAAAAATAGACATTAACTCAGCCCACATATATAGACTGGGCCTCAAACATTAATTAATTTGTTCTGACAATCCTATCGGATTCTCATCCAGGACCGTCATTTCCTTTTAAATGTTCCGACCTCCCCACTGGTGAGGGGGTCACACACAAACCCAATTTCCTTGTCCCCTATCGGCACTTTTTAAGAAATATTGTAATGTTCCAAACTTCTCATATCCTCAAACACCAATTTAATAATTCATGCTTGACTAACTTTAAAGCCTGTTCCTAAACTGTAAACATATATATATATCCATTTATTTAGTATTTAATATTTAAAATATAAAATACATACAGTTCCCAAATTTTAAAACCCACTGTAATCACCCAAATTTAGTATCCTAATTTAGATCCAAAATTAGTTTTCTTGTGTACTCCTAACTATTTCTCAATTACAATACTTTAGGTCATAAAATAATCATAACTGTCTTACAATAATTTGTCATTTCAAGTTTAAAAAAAATTCTAATAGCCGAATCCAAGGTCTCAGATAATAACTATGGAAGTCCTAACTACAACTGTCCTTCACATAGTGAAAATAAATCATGTTAAGTATTCATAAAAATCACATTTAAAACAATCCTGGAACTCAAGTTCCAGTGAATAAAACTTCCTCATTCAATCACCAACAAACAAATGTGCATTCAACCCGAATCACAGAGAGTTAAATGTTTTGCAAGCAGTTCTCTCTCTCTCTCTCTCTCTCTGTTTCTCTCTGTTTTAGTCTTGGATTATATTTATTCTTTAAATGATCATTTAAAATTTGACAAACCCAATCCTCGTCCGATCCAAATTTGGGCCACCAAACAGAACCCCCTTGAATAGGTTGTTGTGACCATTTTTCGCAAAATTTAACCATTTTTCGTCTAGACTTCCCCTTTCCTTTTTCCATGAGCCCAGTTACGTAACATTCGTCCTAACGGGCTATCATCCGGCACCCCCTTGTATTCTTCATCAGGCAACGGTTTAGGCACTCTTGCGCCCCCGTTTCCCATGCCGAAGATAAATACAAGCAAATAAACCGTCCGTGCGAGAAACAAGAATATCCCACACTCACCGGATTTCCTTATGATCGACCGGGTAGCGGCAACAGGTAATCAACCCTTGGTAACTGACTGAACGCAGAGTCTCCGGTACGTAAACAACACCAAACAAGGCAAGGTGTCCTTGAGTCCTGTGCATCAAGCAGAGACCAAACCCTGGTAACTGATTGAGCGCAGAGACTCCGGTACATAAACAACACCTGACAAGACAAGGTGTCCTTGAGTTTCGCGCATCAATCAGAGACCAAACCTGTCCGAACGCAACAGAAGAAATCTGTGCCTACCTGGCTTCAGTGCACCAAAATTACTCGATCCCCTGCCCGTTTTTCCCTTTATGACTGGCCAGTCTCCTCCCTCTTTGTTCTCCTGAGCCTCCCGGATACCACTCGCTCAAGCCGCGAAGCGGGACGGCGAGTAAGGAATCGGGGACTACCGAACTCGGTAGGGTGCACCGTCTCCGATGTCCTTCCTCGAGCCCACCGCAGCCGGAGTGTGGAGCCGGACGAGCCCCCAAGTTGTTAGAAATGAAAATTCACTTCTAAATAATCGCTCTGGACAAATTCAAGAGAACAAAGATTTTATTAACAAATTCTGCAGAATCGGACGCCTTCCAAAAGAAGAGCGTACCCAAGCATTACAGCGATCTTTCTTATATAGCAATTTAGAGCCTCCCCTATGGCCCCTAGAGGTCACGAGGGTCATTGCTTTACAATGATCTCATTTCTTACAGAGAAAGCATATGATCATGTCCTCATTGTCTCAAACTCCAGCTGCATAACCCACTTCCCTGTCTAATGATATTTTCAGCCCTTGAACTTAGCAACCGTCTCGCACCTTGTACTCTTAGCTGGTTGTTTTTGCACCATATTAGCAGAAGTATTGTCTCGCTCAAGGTTTCGTTATTTTTCAAAGCTGACCCCTTGCCCCCAGCTAGCTTGTTTTTCTTACTAACTGCTTACATTGCAATACTGATCGTTAGAAGATCAATCTTTACGTAAATTAGCCCAAACATTAACATTTCCTTAAAATAAAACAGCCAGTATATATAAAATAAAGTAGCAAGACATACCACATATTTAGTTTGGTTATATATTAAATGTCTAGGGTACCATGCACATCTTAATAGCTTCTTGTTGCATAATAAAGCAAATCTAAATCTCACAGTACCTATCTCACCACACACCCCCAACCCCATTAGCCAGCCCTGAGGAAGATTTTCTGTATAAATCAGGCAGAGCAACTAGAACCTAATAAATTTCGATTTGGAGGAATAAAGGGAAGGGAGCTAGGGCTGTGCAGGCAGGCAGAGAACTCCCCTGCTGTGTAAGGCACACCCATAGCCACTGCTTCAACTCCCATGAGGGCGCCTTTAAGCTCAGTAGAGCAGCAGCACCTACTCACAGAGTTTGCAAAAAATCGAAACAGCGCTGGAACCGGTTATTGACAAAGCATGAGAGCTAGACTCAGGCGTTGGATCAATGCGTGAAAGCGGTCGAACGAAGGACCGCAGCCTCGGCGATTGCGACAGAGAACTCCGAGGGGCTGGTCCGGACCTTGGAAGGCCAGTTTAGGACTTGCTGACGTGTCATGGGTCATCCGGAGCATGAGGACGGCGAGAACCTGGCTGAGTTCCTTGACAAGTGTTGCTGGAGCTGGAGATCAAGTCGGGCCGTGTGAGTGTGATGTAGGCCCACTGGATTGCAATGTTCAGGTCCGGCTCAGATCAGTGTTCCAGCGCGGTCCTTGCGCGATTCCAGCACTAAAAGAAAACCAGTTAATAATAGAAACATCCAGAAGACTGGGAAGAGATCCACAGTTTCTGGTATACAAAGGTTCAAGAGTAATATTTTTTCAAGACTTTTCTGGGTGCATAATTAAGAAGAGGAAAACTTTTGATGATGCTAAGAAAATATTAAGAAACTTAAATATTCAAGATTCTCCAAGGTACCCAGTAGTACTACAGTTTAATTATGGGGGGGGGTTAGTATTGAGTACAGGAGTTGGGAGGTCACGTTGCAGCTTTACAGGGCATTGGTGAGGCCACTGTTGGATTATTGCATGCAATTCTGGTCTCCTTCCTATCGGAAAGATGTTGTGAAACTAGAAAGGGTTCAGAAAAGATTTACAAGGATGTTGCCAGGGTTGGAGGATTTGACCTATAGGGAGAGGCTGAACAGAGTAGGGCCGTTTTCCCTGGAGCGTCGGAGGCTGAGGAGTGACTAGAGATTTACAAAATTATGAGGAGCATGGATAGGATAAATAGGCAAAGTCTTTTCCCTGGGGTCGAGGAGTCCAGAAATAGAGGGCATAGGTTCAGGGTGAGAGGGGAAGATATAAAAGTGACCTACGGGGCAACCTTTTCACACAGAGGGTGATACGTGTATGGGATGAGCTGCCAGAGGAAATGGTGGAGGTTGGTACAATTGCAATATTTAAGAGGCATTTGGATGGGTATATGAATAGGAAGGGTTTGGAGGGATATGGGCCGGGTGCTGGCAGGTGGGACTAGATTGGGTTGGGATATCTGGTCGGCGCATAGATGGGTCTGTTTCCATGCTGTACATCTCTATGACTCTACGACTCTATAACTTCAACTAGGCAGAAAAAGCAAAAGAATTTGTGAACTCGCTGAGATAATAGACTTGGAGCAAGGGGGAAAGAGGAAATAATGTAAGTGGAAAATGGCATAATTTTTTTTCATCTTGTCTTTCTTTGTACTTTTCACTTTCATGGTCTTGGGCCTTCTAGGCTTGGTATTGCTTTGATGTAAAATTGGGTTTGTTTCATATTATACCCAGTTGGTAGTTATCTGTTATTTTACTGTTCTGCTTTTCTGGGTGAGGGGTGGTTCCCTCTTTGATGTAAAAATGTGTGAGGTTGAGATATAGAGGGGGAAGAGAGGGCATCCATTGTTACATTGCAGGAGTGTAAATAACATGTTTTTATTCGATTGCCTGGGTTTTGGGCACGGCATTATCTGGAAGGTGCCAGAATGGCTATAAGGCTGGGCGTGAATGCCTTTAAGGGCGAGGGGGGGAGATGTCTGGAGATTTATGGGTTTTGTGTTTATTTGTTCAAGTTAGGAGTAGTAGTTAGTTTCTTAGTTTTAGTAGTTTTAATAGTGTTTGGAGGAATAGTTTTCAGATTTGATAAAGTCTGTGCTTTTTCCACTTGCCACACATTGAATGGGCTTCTTCCTCTCAGTGGGTCATGGGCTGTAGTGTGCGGTCATGGCTCGCGATCTGTTCAGGTGGGGCACCTGGAATATAAAGGGGAGGCATTCACCCATTAAAAGGAAGAAGGTGCTTTCAAATCATAAGAAAGAAAGGGTTGACATCGCTCTGTTCCAAGTGACACATTTAACTGATGGGGAACATCTGAAGTTACAGCAGGGCAGATACGAGAGGGTATTCTTCTCCTCCTTCAACTCCAAAAGCAGAAGAGTGGCCATACTGGTACAAAGGAAGCTCCTATTTCAGGTGACAGATCAAATCAAAAATCAGTATTGTTGGGATGCTTTCACTAGTACGATGTTTAATTTAGATCCAGGGAGGGTGAGATAATTGTACCTGTTACAAACAAGTGTTTTTAGCACCAGGCCTGAATGGGTTAAACTACAGCTGGACTAAAAGCTGCAGCCATTCTCACCAAACCACAGAAAAGGCTAGCTGATAAACATTATGCAAATCATTCCATTAAAACATTGAAACTTGTAACTGCCGGACATTACTCATGAAGGAAGTCACTGCTATCTTGCTAATGGTTCCATTGACATGTGTAATTGAGTAACTGTTAGACTAGCTGCAAATTGGCTTACTTAAGTGACCCATCGAAACTGCAGGGTAACGAGACGTATAGAAATGACAAATGGAATGTTGAGTTTGTAAGCCAACAATGTATTTATTGATTAAGTAAACGGGACGGCTGGCCCCGGAATGTCGGAACTATTGTTCAGCACAGCAGGAACCGAACAGACACCTTGACACAGCCAGGAATCTGAGCAGTTAGTGAGGAGTATAACTGGAGCAAGCCCGAACAGAAGAGCAGAAGGCGCCTTCTCCAGCAAGCCAGACAGCTTGCTGTATCTCGGACGATTCTCTCTCTCTCCCCCAAATAAAGCGGGTTGTATTCTGAATCTGGTCGGGTGTCTCTCTCTCTCTCTCTCTCCAAAACGAACACCGGGACGGTAATTTCCGTCCTAACAGTATGGCCAGTTCATCATGCTCAAGACTCTGATACACAGAGAAGACTGTGGCATTCTGAACGTCTACTGCCCCCGGTACATCCTCTCAAATCTTTAGTTGGCGTGGTCTCTAAATTAATGGCTCTTGAGGTGCACCATACGATGATAGGAGGAGACTTTAATGGTCTTGTGGACCCTGGGGTAGACTGGATGCCAAGAGGTCTGTCAGGTTGAGGTTGGAGCTCATGGATGTATGGAGGTGTCTCCACCTTAATGGGATGGATTTTGCATTTTACTCCAACCTGCACAAGTGCCACACACAAATTGATATGTTCTTTGTTCCATCGGTTTGTTTGGACTTGGTGTTGGCCTGCAGGATTGGGAACATAAATTGGGAACATGCGGCAGTGTACTTGGATGTTAAGATCAAAGATAGTGGAACAGACACACGACACTGGGACATGGATCCATTTCTGTTGAGGGATGGCAACTTTGTACAGTACATTACAAGGGAGTTCAGGGCTTTTTGGGACGTCAGTTGGGGTACGGCCAGTCATCCATCGGTGCTGTGGGAGACATCAAGGTGTATTTAAGGGATCTGATTATTTCATACTCAACAATGAGAAAAAGGCAGAGAGGAGAGCAGCAGCAGATGCTTGAGGCCTGGCTGAAAGCAGCTGAGTCAGCATATTATAACTGGCCATCTGTGGTTAAGTTACAATGGGTCGCAGCTCTCTGGGCTTCTCTGGACTCAGTGCTCACACAAGCGGCGAAGAGAGGGGTCTCATTTGCAAAGCAAAGGCTGTTCAAAAGTGAGGATAAGTCAGGTAGATAGCTGGCTTACCTGGTTAGGAAGAAAAGTGCTCCGAAGTCTATTGTGTCTCTTTGGGAGAGAATTGGCAACATCAATCGCCAGCTGAAAAAGATTAATGCCAGATTTCGGAAATCCTATGCAGAGTGATGCCGGTCGGAATGCTATGGGGAAGGAGTAGCGAGAATGGAATCCTGTTTGAAAACCTGGATCTCCCCAGTATAAATGCAGATCAGGCCTCCCTTTTAAGCGCACCTCTGAGGTACAGGATGTGCAAGAGGCAGTAAGGCAGCTCCAAAGTGGCAAGGCACCCAGTCCAAATGGGTTCCTGAGTGAGTTTTACAAGGAGCTTGTATACACATTAGCTGAACTAATTCTGGAGATGCATCGTCATTCATATAGCCAGAACTGCCTTCCACCTTCTCTTAGGGAGGCCATTATCTCTTTAATTTTAAAGAAAGGAAAAGACCCCGAGGATTGCACATCATACAGATCCATCTCGTTGAATGGAGACTTCAAAAATTTATCAAAGCTGCTGGCTCTGAAGTTGGAAAAGGTGGTGCCGGGTTTTACAAGTGAGGACCAGATGGGTTTTATCAAGGGACGCAGCTCTTCCAATAATATCAGGAGGTTATTGAGCATAGTGCAAATGTCAGCAGAGATTGATTCTGGGTGTGGTTCTCTCCCCAGATACAGAAAATACTTTTGATCAGGTGGAATGGTCGTATCTCTTTGATGTTCTTGACCGCTTTGTTTTAGCTTTGGTCTCGGGGGGCCTTCGCTAGGTGTGTGGCAGTGTTCTATAGAGGCCCCAAGGAATGATTATCACAAATGGTGTCAATTCGAGCAATTTTAGTGTGGGGAGAGGCAGCCGACAGGGATGTCCTCCCTCACCCCTGCTATTTGCCTTGGTAATTGAGCTAATGGGGGAGGTCATACAAAAGGATCCTGAAACAGTGGCACCAAAAGTGAGAATTGAGGAACACAAAATTCCTCTTAATGTGGATGATGTCCTTCTATTTCTGGCGAACCCGGCTAATACACAAGGTTAAGTTATTCAACAGTTTATTGGATACAGGATAAATTTTGCAAAGTCGGAAGTCATGCCCGTGGGGGGATTGGTGGAAGTACCAAAGCTGGAGGATGGAATTCGGTTTTCTTTTAGGTCATCACAGAAAGGTTTTCTCTATCCGGGAGTTTTATTACCCCTGTCTTCCATCAGCGGCATAGAGCCATCGTTGTGCAACTGTTTGATAAGATAAAGCAGGACTTGCAGCGGTGGGAGGTGCTATCACTATCGTGGCTAGGCCGTATAGCTCTGATTAAAATGAATGTTCTTCCTCAGTTGTTATATCCTATCAGGATGCTCCTGCTGTTGTTACCCAGACAGTTGCTGTGGAGGTTTATCAGTTGGCTTGGAACCTTTATTTAGTGCCGTAGGCACCCCCTAATTAAGTTTACCAAGCTGCAACTTTCGCAGGATATGGGGTGGGGGGAGTGGGGTGGACCTCCTAGATCTGAAGAGACAGCAAATAGGAACCCTGCTGTCATATGTTGGTGACTGGATTCGAGGTCGATATGGCTTAATGTTGAGGCCTCGCAGGTGAGATGTTCCCTCATCAACTTACTGTTTATGAACAAGATGTGGATCTGTAGCTGAGTACTGTGAGAGCCCAATTATCTTAAATACGGTGGATGCATGAAGGATAATATGGGAGGTTGAGGGCAATCTACTTAAGGCTTCACCCTTCATCCTATTAGTGGGAGTCCCAGGGTTTAGGCCGGGGTCAATGGACTCCAGCTTTAGAGTATGGGAGGGTAAGGGAATCTCCTGTTTAGGAGATTTATTAGAGTGAGAGGTCTTGTATTTCAACCAATTAAGTCAGAAATACGGGATTCCTAATAGGGGTGTTTTCCGATACTTCCAGGTTAGGGGTTATATACAGAAGAAGATCCCACTCTTGGCTTAGCCTAACAAGTCGGATATAGAGAGAAGAGTGCTCCGATGTGGGGGCGCTCACTCGGTTAGTACCATATACCATCTGCAGATAGGGAGTGTCTTGGGGAATATGGAGAGACTCTATGAGATCTGGAATCAGGAGGTCGGGGAAGAAATCTCATCAGAAACATGGCAGGATATATATGGGGATGTAAAGAAAATTTCAGCATGCAGTAAAGCACAAGCTGTGCAATTGAAGATCCTTCACAGCGCACATATGGCACCAGAGAGGTTAGCAAAGTTTAAGGAAGGGTCTTCTCCGAAATGTCCCAAATGTAAAACCAGCACAGGCACCCTCACACGTTGCTTTTCATTCTGCTACAAGATTCACGGATATTGGGGTGTCATAGTAAATGAGCTGGAGAAAATCCTGGGAATTAAAGTTAAGGAGGATCCGATATCCCTTCTTTTGGGATTATCGAGTTTGCCCCCTCTGGGTGAGCACGGGAAGAGGTTATTTAACATTGTTATGCACTGTGCGAGGAAGAATATTCTAATGAACTGGATATCAGAAATACCTCCAGGTCTTGCAGGATGGTGCAGACTTGTGATGGAGCACGTCCCCCAAGATTATCTGACAAGTATGGTGCACCACGGAACAGAGCAATTTTACAAGACATGGTGGCCATTTCTAAGTTACATTGACATGGACCCATCGGCGGTAGAGATTAGGGCCTCGAACTGTTAAGAATTTTTATGGACTCTTGGACTCTTATAGATCAGGGACACCTGATCTCTCATTATATATTCAGGGAACAATAACTGAAGAGCACCGGGGAAGAGAGAGAAAGTTAAATATAGATGGGTAGGGGGTGGTCAAAGATTATAATAGGGAGAGAATTCACTAGAGAATAATATAGAGAGTAATAGGGAGAGGATTAAATAGACAACAGTAAATACAAGGGGAACAAGGAGAGGGTTAAATATGTTAGAAATGGGGTAAAGTGTTGTTTTTGCAAATACAGAAAAGAGGTACAGCAAGAGAACTATTAACTCTGCAGGTGTTTAGGGAAGAGTATCTCTACTTTTCAGTGCATAATTATGGTTAATTAAGTACTAACTTTAATGTAGATGTATTAAAGAAAATAATTCCTTTTACCATAATGTTTAAAACAACAGTTTCAGCAAAAAGCTAAGATTACTGAAACATATCAGCGAAGCACGAAAAAGATACATTGTTAAGATGTATGTACAAGAATGGAATGTACCTATGGATAATGAAAGAAATTACAAAGAGGAACATTGACATAAGAGTTTAGCCTTATGACAGCACGGGCAAGGGGGAAATTGCCAACTTGGAAGGAAGGGGGCAATGGGCATGGAGCATAGATGGGCAGAGGCGAAATAGTAAGAGAGATTGGGTAATTAGGAGTCTGGAGAGATGACCTCACTCAGCTCAAAGGGTATAACTGTACACTAACCTAAGTTCTAATTTGCTTTCATTTGCTTATGCAATTGAAGCCCTTACTTGCAAGTTCATATTAAATTGTCTTGTTTCCAGCTTTGGTGGTCTCGTCTAAATTTTATTGAATTTTATTTCTAACAAATACAAGAACAGAGCATGGGATTTAATACTAAATAACAAGGAGGTGCAAATGGAGAGTAATAGAAAGATGACTGAATGCAGTGGAGCAGGCAAATGGACTTCCTCATGTGGCCTCCCCTCAACCCACCCCAACGTTGGTTGCATTCCAAGTTTGAACCTAAACCCCGCCCTGAACCGCCTCCAAAGGAGGGGTCACTCAGCAGCAGCAGCAGCAGCAACAACAACAAACATGCCCCAGATACACGTGACGCAATAAGCGGTCCAGCTGTCTATTGGCTTAACCGGTCTAAAATTGGCGGTTGAGCCAACAAATCGGGACAGGCCGCACACAAGAAAAACCCGCCCTAAGCATCGCGCGGGCTCGGCGGTTCAACTGTCACCGCGCGAGCCGCCCACGGGAAAACAACGGGGATCTGTTGAAGATCTGGAGGTGGGACTCGGGTGGAGAAAGTTACAAATCTGTGCAGTGCGCATGTCCGCCATCACCCCCTTGGCTGCGCGGTCCCGGAGCGAGTGCGAGTGCGCATGCGGATAACCCACTACCGAGCATGCGCGGTTCCCAGAGAAGAAGTGTTCGTTGGTGATGGTGAGAAATGTATTTAATGTTCACAGTGAGAGCGTCAGTGTGAATGGTTTATTGGATTAACCCTGTGGGGATGTACTGTATTTATGTTCTATACTGTTAGAAACAAAATTCACTAAATTTAGACGAGACCACCACAGCTGGAAACAGGACATTTTATTCTATGATCTTGCAAGGACCCCAATTACAGAAAGCAACTGCAGTGATGATTATTCAAACTATTACATAGTTATACTTTTGAGCTACGTGAGGTCACCTCTTCTGATCCCTACATTACCCAATCTCTCTTACTATTTCCCCTCTGCCCATCTATGCTCCATGCCCATTGCCCCCTTCCTTCCAAGTTGGGGGCAATTTCCCCCTTGCCCGTGCTGTCATAAGGCTAAACTCTGATCTCAATGTTCCCCTTTGTAACTTCTTTCATTATCCATAGGTACATTCCATTCTTGTACATACATCTTAACAATGTATCTTTATCGTGCTTTGCTTATATGTTTCGGTAATCTTAGCTTTTTTGCTGAAACTGTTGTTTTAAACATTATTTAAACAAGGAATTATTTTCTTTAATAAATCTATATTAAGGTAAGTACTTAATTATCCATAATTATGCACTGAAAAGTAGAGATACTCTTCCCTAAATACCTACAGAGTTAATAGTTCTCTTGCTGTCCCCTTTTCTGTATCTGCAAAAACAACACTTTACCCCATTTCGAACAACTACTTAATGCATGAACTGCTAAAGGAGGTCCGGGTGCAGCTTTGGAGCCAAATTATAAACATCCAACAGTTTATAACCTCCCCCCCCCACCTCCCCGAGATCAGACAGTGTGTGATCTCCCCCTCCCCCCACAGTGTGATCGGACAGTGTATGATTTCTCCCATTTCACCCCCCCCATGAGGTGAGTGTGTGATTTCCCCCCCCCCCCACCCCCGTGAGATAAAACACAGTGTGACCCCTGGGGTCAGAGTGACCCACCCACCAGCCCCCACCCCACCCCCGCAGTGAGAAGATGTAGTGTCTGAACGCACCCGCGGTGAGATCAGACAGTGTGATGCTCCCCTGTGAATTAGACAGTGTGACCCCATCCCCAGTGAGATCAGACAGTGTCTGAGCCACCCCCACAGTGTGATCAGACAGTGTGTGACCCTCCTCAGTGTGATCAGACAGTGTGTGATGCTCCCCAGTGAATTAGACAGTGTGTGACCCCCAAAAGTGAGATTAGACAGTGTGTGACCCCCCCCCCACTCCCGAGTGATTTCCCCAGTGTGACCAGTGTGTGACCCCCCTAATGAGATCAGACAGTGTGAGACCCAACCAGTATGATCAGGCAGTGTGTGACCCCCCTCAGTGTGATCAGACTGTGTGATTCCCCTCTCCAGTGAGGCCAGTGTGTGAGCACCCCAGTAAGATCTGACAGTGTGAGACACCACAGTGAGATGAGTGTGTGCCCCCCCCCCCCCCCGTTGCGATCAGACAGTGTGAGAGTGCTTGACCCTCCAAAGAGATCAGCCAGTGTGACCCCCCAGTGAGACCTGACAGTGTGTGACCACGCCCCCCCCAGTGAGATAAGACACTGTGAGACCCCCCCCCATGTGATGAGGTTGTGTGTGATGCCCCCACCCCAGCATGAAATCAGTCTACGACCCCTCCGCCACCCCCGTGTGAAAAGCTGGCGTATGACCCTTTCCCAGTGCAATCACGCAGTGTGTGACCCACAAGTGAGGTCAGACAGTGTGTGCCCCTTCCACCTCCCCTCCCCCAGTGTGAACAGACAGTGTGACCAAACAGTGTGAATCCCCAGTGTGAACAGACAGTGTGTGACCCCGCCAGTGAGATCAAACTGTGTGTGACCTTCTTGCAATATGATCAGATAGTGTGTGATTTCCCCACCCCCGGTGTGGTCAGACAGCGTGTGACCCCCTCAGAGAGACCAGAGCGTGTGTGACCACCCCAGTGAGATCAGTATATGATTCCCCCATGAGACCAGACAGTGTGTGACACTCCCGAGTGTGATCAGACAGTGTGTGATTCCCTCCTCCAGTGAGATCAGTGTGTGACACCCCAGTGTGATCAGACTGTGTGAGATTTCCCCCCCCCCACTGAGATCAGACAGTTTTGTAACCCACCCCCAGTAAGATCAGACAGAGTGTGACCCTCTCGGTGTGATCAGTGTGTGATTTCCCCCCCATCACCGATGAGTTCGGGCTGTGAGAGACCTCACCAGTATGATCAACAGTGTGTGTGACCCCCCCCCAGTGACATAAGTGTGTGACCATCCCCAATGTGATCAGTATGTGACCCCGAGGTCAGACAGTGTGTGACCACGCACCCCCACTGAGATCAGACAGTGAGTGACACCCCTGAATGTGATCACAGTGTGTGATTCCCCCCTCCAGTGATATCAGCCAGTGTGACCACCCCATGTGAGACCAGACAGTGTGTGACCCACCCACCCACAGTGTGTTTAATGTAGTGTGTTAACCCACAAGTAAAATCAGACAATGTATGACCCCCCTCTCAGTGTGATCAGTGTGTGACCATCCCCAGTGTGGTCAGACAGTGGGTGACCCCCAGTGAGATTGGACAGTGTGTGACCACCCCAGTAAGGTCAATGTGTGCCCCCTCATGAGACCAGACAGTGTGACATCCCTAGTGTGTTCAGTGTGTGACCCCTACAAGTGAGATCAGACAGCGTGTAACCCTCCCCAGTGCGATCAGTGTGTGACCCTCCCCCCATGTGAACAGTGTGTGCTCCTTCCCAGTGAGATCAAAGTGTGTGACCCTCTCCCAGTGTGATCAGTCAGTGTGTGACCACCCCTCCCCAGTGAAATCAGACAATGTGTGACCCCCCCCCCCAGTGAGATCAGACAGTGTGTGGTCATCCAAGTGAAATCAGTGTGTGAACTCCCCCATCCCCCATCAGTGTGATGGGACAGTGCGGCGACCCCCAGTGTGATCAGTGTGAGACCCCCCCCCCAGTAAGACCAGACAGTTTGTAACCCTTCCCCGTGAGGTAAGACATTGTGTGACTCCCCAGTGTGATCAAACAGTGTGTGATCCCCCCGGTGAGATCAGACAGTGTGTGACCCCCACATGTATGATCAGACAGTGTGTGACGCTTCTGCCCCCTCCCACTGAGATCAGACAGTTTTGTGATGCCCCTGCCTCCTCTCAGTGAGATCACACAGTTTTATGACCCACCCCCAGTGAGATCAGACAGTGTGTGACCCCCTAGTAAGATCAGACAGTGTGTGACACTCCCAGGGACATCAGACAGTGTGTGATGCTCCCCAGCAAATTAGACAGTACTTGACCCTTCAGTGAGATCAGACAATGTGTGACCACCCCAGTGAGAACACTGTGTGACCCCCCACCCCCTCCCAGTAAGAACATTGTGTGACCTCCTCAGTAAGATCAGACAGTGTGAGACCCCTCAGTGTGGTCCTCTGAGTGTGATCAGACAGTGTGTGACCCTGCATTGAGATCAGTCAGTGTGACCCCTCTTTCCCCCCCCCCCCCCACCCAGTCAAACCAGTCAGTGTGACCCCCCATCTCCCCCAGTGTGATCAGACAATGTATAAACCCGCCCCCTCCTCCCCAGTGGATAAGACAGTGTGTGACTTCCCCCCCTATCAGTCAGTTCAGTATGTGACCCTCGACCCCACATTGTGTTCAGTGTGTGACACCTACAAGTGAGGTCAGTGTGTGAACACTCAGTGCGATCAATCAGTTTGTGACCCTCCCCCAGTGCGATCAGGCAGTGTGTGATGCTCCCCAGTGAGATCAGTGTGTGATCCCGCCATGAGATCAGACAGTGTGTGACATCCCTGGGTGTGATCAGACAGTGTGTGCCCCCCCCCCCCCGCCTCAGTGAGATCAAATAGTGTGTGACCCTTCTGCCGAGAGATCAAACAATGTGTGACCCCCCCCAGTGTGATCAAACAATGTGTGACCCCCACATGTGTGATCAGATAGTATGATTCCCCACTGCGGTCAGTGTGTGACCCTCCCCCAGTGACATCAGACAGTGTGTGATGCTCCCCAGCAAATTAGACGGTACGTGACCCTTCAGTGAGATCAGACAATGTGTGACGACCCAGTGAGAACAGTGTGTGACCCACCCCCACAGTGAGAACAGTGTGTGACCCCCCCAGTAAGGTCAGACAGTTTGAGACACCCCAGTGTGATCAGTGTGGCCCCCTGAATGTGATCAGACAGTGTGTGATCCTGCAGTGAGATCAGTCAGTGTGACCCCCCCCCAGTCAAATCAGACAGTGTGACCCCCACCTCCCCCAGTGTGATCAGACAGGGTGTAACCTCCCCCACCCCCCCACAGTGGCTTAGACAGTGAGTGACACCCCCTCAGTGAGATCAGTGTGTTACCTCCCCAGAGAGTTCAGTGTGTGACACCTACAAGTGTGATCAGACAGCATGTAACCCTCCCAGTGTGATCAGACAGTGTGCGACCCTTGCCCAGTGCGAACAGACAGTGTGTGCCCTTCCCCCCCAATGAGATCAAACTGTGTCTAACCCCCCCCAATGAAATCAGACAATGTGTGACCTTCCCCAGTGTGATCAGTGTGTTAACCCCCCCAATGAGATCAGAAAGTGTGTGACCCCCCCACACTGAGATCAGTGTGTGACCCCCCTCCCATGAGATCAGGCAGTGTGTGACACCCCTGAGCATGATCAGACAGTGTGTGATTTCCCCCCTGCAGTGAGATCAGTGTGTGACCACCCCAGTAAAATTGGACAGTCTAAGACACCAGTGTGATCAGACAGTGTGTGACCCCCCCCCCGAGTGACATCAGTGTGTGACCTCCTAGTGTATTCAGCATATGACTCCCATGTGAGATCAGTGTGTGACCTCCCCCAGTGAGATCAGTGTGTGACCTCCCCCAGTGAGATCAGTGAGTGACCCCACCAGTGAAATCAGATAATATGATCCTTCCCCAGTGTGATCAGACAGTGTGCGATTCCCCCTCCAGTGAGATCAGTGTGACCGCCCCAGTAAACTCAGAATGTGTGTGACCACCCAGTGTGATCAGTGTGTGACCCACACAAGTGAGATCAGACAGTGTGTGACCCTCCCACTGCGATCAGACAGTGTGTGATGCTCACCAGTGAGATCAGTGTGTGACCCCCGCAGTGAGATCAGACCGTGTGTGACCCTCCCCCAGTGTGAACAGGCAGTATGTGACCCACCCCGCCAGTGCGATCAGGCACTGTGTGATGCTGCCAGTGAATTAGACAGTGTGTGCTCACCCCAATGAGATGAGTGTGTGACTCCCTCCCTGTGAGACCAGACGGTGTGTGACAAGCCCCAGTGAGATAAGACACTGTGTGACCCACCCCCACAGTTTGATCAGGCCGTATGTGACACCCCGCCCCCTCCACCGTGAGATCAGTCTGTGACCCTCCCCTGCATGTGATCAGGTAGTGTGTGACCTTCCTCCCAGTGAATTAGACAGTGTGTGACCCCCCCCCAATGAGATCAGACTGTGTGTGTGTGTGTGTGTGTGTGTGTGTGTGTGTGTGTGTGTGTGTGTCTCCCAGTGAGATCAGACAGTGTCTGAGCCACCCCCCCAGTGAGATCAGACTGTGTGTGACCCACCCAAGTGTGATCAGACAGTGTGTGATGCTCCCCAGTGAATTAGACAGTGTGTGACCCCCCCCAGTGTGATCAGTGTGTGACCCCCCCTAATGAGATCAGACAGTGTGAGACCCAACCAGTATGATCAGCCAGTGTGTGACCCCCCCTCCGTGTGATCAGCCAGTGTGTGACCCCCCCTCCATGTGATCAGACAGTGTGATTCCCCTCTCCAGTGAGGTCAGTGTGTGAGCACCCCAGTAAGATCTGACAGTGAGACACCACAGTGAGATGAGTGTGTGCCCCCCCCCCCCGGTTGCCATCAGACAGTGTGAGAGTGCTTGACCCTCCAATAAGATCGGGCAGTGTGACCCCCCAATGAGACCTGACAGTGTGTGACCACCCCCCCCCCAGTGAGATAAGACACTGTGTGACACCCCCCCCATGTGATGAGGTAGTGTGTGATGCCCCCACCCCAGCATGAGATCAGTCTACGACGCCCCCCCCCACCCCCGTGTGAACAGCTGGTGTATGACCCTTTCCCAGTGCAATCACGCAGTGTGTGCCCCTTCCACCTCCCCTCCCCCAGTGTGAACAGACAGTGTGACCAAACAGTGTGAATCCCCAGTGTGAACAGACAGTGTGTGACCCCGCCAGTGAGATCAAACTGTGTGTGACCTTCTTGCAATGTGATCAGATAGTGTGTGATCCCCCCCCCCCCCCCGGTGTGATCAGTGTGTGACCGTCCCCAGTGTGGTCAGACAGTGTGTGACCCCCTCAGAGAGACCAGAGCGTGTGTGACCACCCCAGTGAGATCAGTATATGATTCCCCCATGAGACCAGGCAGTGTGTGACACTCCTGAGTGTGATCAGACAGTGTGTGATTCCCTCCTCCAGTGAGATCAGTGTGTGACACCCCAGTGTGATCAGACTGTGTGTGATTTCCCCCCACTGAGATCAGACAGTTTTGTAACCCACCCCCAGTAAGATCAGACAGAGTGTGACCCTCTCGGTGTGATCAGTGTGTGATTTTCCCCCCCTCCCCCATCACCAATGAGATCGGGCTGTGTGAGACCCCACCAGTATGATCAACAGTGTGTGACCCCCCCCAGTGACATAAGTGTGTGACCATCCCCAATGTGATCAGTATGTGACCCCGAGGTCAGACAGTGTGTGACCACGCACCCCCACTGAGATCAGACACTGAGTGACACCTCTGAATGTGATCAGTGTGTGATTCCCCCCTCCAGTGATATCAGCGAGTGTAACCACCCCATGTGAGCCCAGACAGTGTGTGACCCCACCAACAGTGTGTTTAATGTAGTGTGTTAACCCACAAGTAAAATCAGACAATGTATGACCCCCCCCTCTCAGTGTGATCAGTGTGTGACCGTCCCCAGTGTGGTCAGACAGTGGGTGACCCCCAGTGAGATTGGACAGTGTGTGACCACCCCAGTAAGATCAATGTGTGCCCCCCCCATGAGACCAGACAGTGTGTGACATCCCTAGTGTGTTCAGTGTGTGACCCCCTACAAGTGTGATCAGACAGCGTGTAACCCTCCCCAGTGCGATCAGTGTGTGACCCTCCCCCCATGTGAACAATGTGTGCCCCCTCCCAGTGAGATCAAAGTGTGTGACCCTCTCCCGGTGTGATCAGTCAGTGTGTGACCACCACGCCCAGTGAAATCAGACAATGTGTGACACCCCCCCCCCAGTGAGATCAGACAGTGTGTGATCATCCCAAGTGAAATCAGTGTGTGAACTCCCCCCATCGAGTAAAAAATGAGGTCTGCAGATGCTGGAGATCACAGCTGCAAATGTGTTGCTGGTCAAAGCACAGCAGGCCAGGCAGCATCTCAGGAATAGAGAATTCGACGTTTCGAGCATAAGCCCTTCATCTGATGAAGGGCTTATGCTCGAAACGTCGAATTCTCTATTCCTGAGAACTCCCCCCATCCCCCATCAGTGTGATGGGACAGTGCGGCCCCGCCCAGTGTGATCAGACACTGTGTGACCCCCAGTGTGATCAGTGTGTGACCACCCCAGTGAGATCAGACAGTGTGTGACTCCCACATGTATGATCAGACAGTGTGTGACGCCCCCGTCCCCTCCCACTGAGATCAGACAGTTTTGTGATGCCCCTGCCCCTCCCACTGAGATCACATAGTTTTATGACCCACCCCCAGTGAGATCAGACCGTGTGTGACACTCCCAGTGACATCAGACAGTGTGTGTTGCTCCCCAGCAAATTAAACAGAACTTGACCCTTCAGTGAGATCAGACAATGTGTGACCACCCCAGTGAGAACACTGTGTGACCCCCCACCCCCTCCCAGTAACAACATTGTGTGACCTCCCCAGTAAGATCAGACAGTGTGAGACCCCCCAGTGTGATCAGTGTGGTCCTCTGAGTGTGATCAGACAGTGTGTGACCCTGCAGTGAGATCAATCAGTGTGACCCCTCCCCCTAGTCAAACCAGTCAGTGTGACCCCCCACCTCCCCCAGTGTGATCAGACAATGTATAAACCCACCCCCCCTCCCCCCAGTGGATAAGACAGTGTGTGATTCCCCCGCCCATCAGTCAGATCAGTATGTGACCCTCGCCCCCCACATTGTGTGCAGTGTGTGACGCCTACAAGTGAGGTCAGTGTGTGAACCCCCAGTGCGATCAATCAGTTTGTGACTCTTACCCAGTGCGATCAGGCAGTGTGTGATGCCGCCCAGTGAGATCAGTGTGTGATCCCGCCATGAGATCAGACAGTGTGTGACATCCCTGGGTGTGATCAGACAGTGTGTGCCCCACCCACCCCCCCCCCGCCTCAGTGAGATCAAACAGTGTGTGACCCTCCCTCCAAGAGATAAGACATTGTGTGACCTCCCAGTTGATCAAACAATGTGTGACCCCCACATGTGCGATCAGTGTGTGACCCTACCCCAGTGACATCAGACAGTGTGTGATGCTCCCCAGCAAATTAGACGGTACGTGACCCTTCAGTGAGATCAGACAATGTGTGACCACCCCAGTGAGAACAGTGTGTGACCCCCCCCCCCAGTGAGAATAGTGTGTGACCCCCCAGTAAGGTCAGACAGTGTGAGACACCCCAGTGTGATCAGTGTGGCCCCCTGAATGTGATCAGACAGTGTGTGACCCTGCAGTGAGATCAGTCAGTGTGACGACCCCCCCATCTCTCCCAGTGAAATCAGACAATGTGTGACCCCTCAGTGTGATCAGTGCGTGACCTTCCTCAATGTGATCAGCACGTGGCCTTCCCCAGTGTGATAGTGTGTTAACCCCCCAGTGAGATCAGATAGTGTGTGACACCCCCCCCCCCCCATGAGATCAGGCAGTGTCTGACACCCTTGAGCATGATCAGACAGTGTGTGATTTCCCCCCTGCAATGAGATCAGTGTGTGACCACCCCAGTAAAATCAGATGGCCTGAGACACCAGTGTGATCAGACAACGTGTGACCCCCTCCCCCCCCCCCCCCCCCCCCACCCCAGGGAGTTCATTATGTGACCCCCTAGTGTGTTCAGCATATGACTTCCATGTGAGATCAGTGTGTGACCTCCCCCAGTGAGATCAGTGAGTGACCCTGCCAGTGAGATCAGATAATATGATCCTTCCCCAGTGTGATCAAATAGTGTATGACCCTTCTGCAGTGTATGAACCCCCCCCCCCAGCATGATCAGTGTGTGACCTTCCCCAGTGTGATCAGACAGTGTGCGATTGCCCCTCAAGTGAGATCAGTGTGACCACCCCAGTAAACTCAGACTGTGTGTGACCACCCAGTGTGATCAGTGTGTGACCCACACAAGTGTGATCAGACAGTGTGTGACCTTCCCACTACGATCAGACAGTGTGTGATGCTCACCAGTGAGATCAGTGTGTGACCCCCCCAGTGAAATCAGACAGTGTAAACCTCCCCAGTGTGATCAATGTGTGACCCCCGCAGTGAGATCAGACCGTGTGTCACCCTCCCCCAGTGTGAACAGGCAGTGTGACCCACCCCGCCAGTGCGATCAGGCACTGTGTGATGCTACCAGTGAATTAGACAGTGTGTGCTCACCCCAATGAGATGAGTGTGTGACCCGTCTCCCTGTGAGACCAGACAGTGTGTGACAACCCCCAGTGAGATAAGACACTGTGTGACCCACCCCCACAGTTTGATCAGGCCGTGTGTGACACCCCGCCCCCGCCACCGTGAGATCAGTCTGTGACCCTCCCCTGCATGTGATCAGGTAGTGTGTGACCTTCCTCCCAGTGCAATCAGACAGTGTCCCCCTTCCAATGAGATCAGACAGTGTATGAAACTCCCCAGTGAATTAGACAGTGTGTGACCCCCCAATGAGATCAGACTGTGTGTGTGTGTGTGTGTGTGTGTGTGTCCGTGTCCCAGTAAGATCAGACAGTGTCTGACCCCCCCCCCCCCCCCCCCCCCCGCCACCACACAGTGTGATCAGTGTGTGACCTTCTCCAGTGTGATCAGACGGTGTGTGACCACCCCCATGAGATCAGGCAGTGTATGATACGCTGAGTGTGATCGGAGGTGTGTGATTCCCCCCTCCAGTGAGATCAGTGTGTGACCACCCGCAGTGTGATAACAGCGTGTAACCACCCAGTATGATCAGTGTGTGACCCCCACAAGTGAGATCAAACAGTGTGTGAACCCCCCCCCCCCCAGTGTGATCAGTGTGTGATCTTCCACAGTGTGATCAGACAGTATGTGGATTCCCCAGTGAAATCAGTGTGTGACCCTCCATAGGATCAGGCAGTGTGTGACACCCCTGAGTGTGATCAGAGTGTGTGATTCCCCCATCCAGTGAGATCAGTGTGTGACCACCACAGTAAGATCAGACTATGTTATCACACTGTGGGGTGTCACACACTGTGTGATCCCCTTGTGAGATCTATGTGTGACCACCACAGTGTGATCAGACAGTGTGTGATCCTGCCCCCATGAGATAACACACTGTGTGACCCCTCCCAGTGTGATCAAACAGTGTGACCCCCCGTGAGATCAGTGTGTGACCCCCCAGTGTGATAGCAGTGTGTGCTCCCCCTGTGAGATCAAACAGGGTGTGACCACTCCAGTGTGATCATTGTGTTAACCCCCCCAGTGAGATCCGACAGTGTGTGACCGCCCCCCCAGTGAGATCCGACAGTGTGTGACCCCCCCCAGTGAGATCAGACAGTGTGTGACCCCCCCAGTGAGATCAGACAGTGTGTGACCCCCCCCATTGTGATCATATAGTTTGTGACCCCCACACTTTACCCAGTGTGATCAGAATGGGTGTGACCCTTCCACAGTGGATTAACAGTGTGTGACACCCCCTCAGTGGGATCAGTGTGAAACCCCCCCCAAGTGTGTGACCCTCTACACGTGAGATCCAGACAGTGTGTGAATTCCCAGTGCAACCAGCTAGTGTAGGCTCCCAAGTGTGACCAGGCAGTGTGTAACCACCTTGTGTGATCAATGTGTGACCCCCCTGCCAGTGAGATCAGACAGTATCTCTGTCCACCCCCCCCCCCGTGTGATCAGACAGTGTGACCCCTGCAGTGAGATCAGACTGTGTGACCTCCCAGTGTGCTTTGTGTGTGACTTACCCCAGTGAGATCAGACAGGGTGTGACCCCCTCCCACAGCCCATTTGACAGTGTGTGACCCCCCCCCCAGTGTGTTCAGTATGTGACCCCTACAAGTGAGATCAGACAGTGTGTGAATCCCCAGTGCGATCAATTAGTGTGTGACCCTCCCCAAGCGTGTACAGACAGTGTGTGACCTTCCCCCAGTGAGATAAGACACTGTATGACCCTCCCCCACCCACAGTGTCACCAGCCCGTGTGTGACCCCTGCGAGATCCGTCTGTGACCCCCGACAGTGATCTCCGACAGTGTGTGAACACCCCCCAGTGAGATGAGACGGTGTGTGACCCCCCCACCCCACAGTGAAATCAGACAGTGTGTGACCCCCTCGGTGAGATGTAACAGTGTTTGACCCCTCCCCCACCCCGAGATCAGACAGTATGCGACACCCCCAAGTGTGATCAGTGTGCGATCCCTTCCCTCAGTGAGATCACAAAATGTTGTGTGTGACCCCCCCCCAATGAGATCAGACAGCGTGTGACCCCCACCCCCCAATATGATGAGACAGAATGTGACCCCCTCGGTGAGGTCAAAAAATGTTTGACACCCCCCCGCCGCACCGAGATCAAACAGTGTGTGACACCACCCCAGTGTGATCAGTGTGCAATCCCTACCTCCAGTGAGATCAGACAGTGTTGTGTGACCCCCCTATTGTGATCAGATAGTGTGTGACACCCCCTGAGATTAGTGTGAGACCCCCCCCAGAGAGATCAGACAGTGTGACGCCTCCAGTGTGATCAAACAGTGTGTCACCCAACTCTCCCCCTCAGGGAGATCAGACAGCGTGTGACCCCCTCCCCAGTGTGATCAGCGTGTGTCCCTCCCTCAGTGAGATCAGACAGTGTGTGAACTCCACAGTGAGATCAGACAGAGTGTGACCCCCCCCCCCCCCCCCCCATGAGATCAGGTGGTGTGCGACCCCCTCCCCAGTTAGATTAGACTGTATGTGACCCCACCTCGGGGAGATCAGACCGTATAAGACACCCACCCCCAGTGAGATCAGTGTGCAATCTCTCCCCCCAGTGAGGTCAGAGTGTGTGACCCACCCCCCCAGTGAGATCAGATACCCCCTGAGATCAGTGTGAGACGCCTCCAGAGAGATCAGACCATGTGTGACCCCCCCCAGTGAGATTAGATAGTACGTGTGTGTGTGTGTGTGTGTGACTCCCTGTGTAATAAGATAATGTGTGACCCCCCCCTCCATTGGGATTAGATAGTGACCCCCACCCCAGTGAGATCTGTGTGTGACCTCCTCCCAGTGCGATCGGTCAGTGTGTGACTCTCCCCAATAAGATCAACCAGTGTGTGACCTCCCCCCAGTGCGATCAGACATGTGTAACACCCAAGTTAGATCAGATGGTATGTGACCCCCCCCCCCCCCAGTGACATCAGATGCTGAGTGACCCCCCCCCAGTGTGATCAGACAGTGTGTGACCCCCCCCACCCCCTGAGATCAGACAGTGTGTGACACTCCCCAGTGTGATCAGTGTACGATCCCTCCCCCCAGTGAGATCAGATAATATGATGTGTGACCCCCCCCCTCCAGTAAGATCAGTGTGTGATGCTCTCGTGTGGTAAGACAGTGTGTGACTCCACCCAGTGAGATTCGATAGTGACCCCCACCCCAGTGAGATCAGACAGAGTGTGACCCCTCCCAATGAGATCAGACAGTGTGACTCCCCCACCCCCCAAGAGATTAGACGGTGTGACCCCCCCCCCCAGTGAGATTAAACAGTGTGTGACCCACCCTCTGCCCAAAGAGATCAGACAGTGTGTGACACCCCCCAGTGCGATCAGTGTGCGACACCCTCAGTGAGCTCCGACATTGTGTGTGTGACCCACTCGTGAGATCACACAGTGTGTGACGCCCCCCCCCAGTTAGAAGAGAGTCTGATCTCACTCTGTGGGGTGAGACCCGCTAGTGAGATCAGACAGTGTGTGACACCCCCTGAGATCAGAGTGTGTGTGACCCACTTCCCCAGAGAGATCAGACAATGTGTGACCCCCCCCTCAGTGAGATCAGACAGTGAGTGAGTGTGTGACCCCCCAGTGTGTGACTCCCTGTGTGATAAGATAATGTGTGACCTACTCCATTGAGATTAGACAATGACTACCACCCCAGTGAGATCAATGTGTTACCCTCCCCCAATGTGATCAGACATTGTGTGACCCCCTCCCAGTGCGATCAGTCAGTGTGTGCCCCCCCCCCCCAGCCCGCTGAGATTAGACAGTGAGTGAGTAGGTGACCCCCCCCCCCCCCCGAGTGAGATTAGGCAGTGTGTGACCCTCCCCAGTGAGATCAGGCAGTGTGTGGACCCCCCCCCCCCCCCCCACACCCTCAAATGAGAGCAGACAGTGTATGACCCCCCCCAACCCGAGATCAGGCAGTGTTTGACGCCCTGCCAGAGACACCTGGCAGGGTGTGACACCCCACAGTGTGATCAGTGTGCGATCCCTCCTCCCAGTGAGATCAGACACCCCACCTCGGTGAGATCAGGCAGTGTGACCCCTCCCCAGTGTGATCCAACAGGGTGTGACACCCCACAGTGTGATCAGTGTGCGATCCCTCCTCCCAGTGAGATCAGAGTGTTGTGTGTGACCCCCCCCCATTGAGTTCAGACTGTGTGTGCCCCCCCCAGTGAGATTGGACAGTGTGTGCCCCCCCCCAGGGTGATCAATGTGCGACCCCCTCAGTGAACTCCAACACTGAGAGTGGGTGACCCACTAGTGAGATCAAACAGAGTGTGACCCCTCCAGTGAGATCCGAATATGACACCCCACCCAGTGAGATCAGACAGTGTGTGACCACCCCAGTAGAATCAGACATCAGACAGTGTGTGAAACCCCAATGTGTTCAGACAATGTCCCCCCCACCATGAAATCAGAGTTTGACACTGCCCCCGTGAGATCAAACACTGTGTGATCCCTCCAGTGAGATCAGACTGTGACACCCCACAGAGTGAGATCAGACAGTGAGTGATCAGCCCCCCAATGAGATTAGACAGTGTGTGACCCCCCCACCCAGTAAGAATGACAGTGTGTGACACCCCTTCCACCCCATACAATGAGATCAGACAGTGTGTGACCCTCCCTCAATGTGATCAGTGTATGATCCCCGCAGTGAGTTCAGACGTTTTGTGACCTCCTTCCCAGTGCGATCAGTGTGTGACCCCCTTCCCAATGCGATCAGTGTGTGACCCTCTGTGAGATCAGAATTTATAGCCTTAAAAGTTATCCTTAAGCATTTAGACTGAAATAATTTTGAATTATAGAAAACATCTGCACACTAAAAACTAGGATGGCAAGGGAAGATAAGATAATTAAGAACATTTGCCTTAACATCAGCGAAGCTGTATAAACGATACCGAGTGATAACATTCACAGCTATTTCTTTGTGAAATTAATAAACAATGTTTATGTCTGATCTTGTAAAAACTCGATATCAAATTAACTTCTCTCCTAAATTATTGTCCTTTGCTATTATCTGTCTAGTTCAGAATTTTCTTTAGATTCCGGAAGAAGGGCTCATGCCCGAAACGTCGATTCTCCTACTCCTTGGATGCTGCCTGACCTGCTGCGCTTTTCCAGCAACACATTTTCAACTGTGTATAAAAATAGTCTGTTTTTGACAGTAGGACAGAGTAGCTGGTCAGGACTCCTGAAAAAAGTGATTTCAGGAAAAGGGGTTCATTAAAATAAAACTGATCAGACGGTGTGTGACTCCCGCCATTGTGATCAGACAGTGTGTGACCACCCTCTCCCCCCACCACACAGTGAGACCAGACAATGGGTGACCTGTGGGAGGATGGAGCCCCAGCCCTGCTCAATGAATTCAGACAGTATGTGACATAGGTAACTACAATGACTGCAGATGCTAGGGCAGGTTGGGTAGAGAGTACCATGTCACCATAAAATGGTTACTCTACAGATTGAGACTATTCAGTGGATTTTGTCTGGGATATCACACCCGCAGTCATTTCAAATCCCAATGCAGCACTGGCATGTGACAATCATTGTTACGATCATTGCACTTCCAGTGCTGATCCAAGATCCGTTTAAACAAGTTGAGGTTCTCTTCCACCAAACTGGTCAGCAGCTTCCAGATCACCACCATCCACGAGGTGAAAATGGTTTCACTGCATGTCACCTTCAGATAGGCATTTCTTTTCTGGCAATTTTCCGGAAACACGGGTTGTTGAGTCGGGGATCCCAGGAGAATGAAATTCCACTTCACACCGTCAACTGTTGTAACATTTCCTGACCTGCCCTAATTTGATCTCCCAGTGAATTGTAATGTGAAAGAGCTGGAATAGGAAATCAACTGGGGACTGTCAGCAGCTGAACCATCACAGGATTGGGGAGAGCAGCAACCAGGGAGAGCTCAAAGCTTCCATAGATCGACTTGGGTGAAAAGTAGGAGAAAGTTCCACATTGAAGGACACTGGCTTTGACCACGAGACTGTCAAGGTAAGGCAAGAGATGGGGAACTTCAGTGAATTGATCCCTGGGAGAGTCTGGCAATGAAACCAAGTTACCCAGTTTGAGACAGCATCATGAAATATGAATTCAGAACAGTTTTTGTCACAAGACACACAATCACAATGGAATCTGGTGTGTATTCTGGTGCAATATGATTTGAACTGAGGCGCTAACCCAATCTAAGGCAGAGTCTAACCAATGTACATATGTGGCTTCTTGTTCGCCCTCGTGTTTGATAAGGAGATGATTGATTCATCTTGACCAGATTTGCATCCCATTTCTAACGACACCTTAGTCTCTCCTGGCATGCGATCCTCGACACTTCATTGTACGAGTGTTGGTCCCACAGTTGAGTGGCCAGTGACATGACAGATTATAGCGAGTTTGGAAAAGATTTGTAGCTCGGGTTGAGATTCTGGATGTAGATTTGCTCACTAAGCTGGAACGTTCATTTTCTGACATTTCGACACTGTGTACTCGGTAACATCTTCAGTGGATCCCCCAGACCAAGCCTTCGTCCAGAGGCCCACTGAAGATGTTACCTAGTATGGTGATGAAACATCTGAAAATGAACTTTCCAGCTCAGCGAGCAAACCTACATCAATGACAGATTATAGTTGAGTGCCAATCCTTCTGTTAGTAGCCCACAGGCCATCATGATTGATCAGACTTGATTTGCTGGATCTGATCTCCGTGCAATCTACTTCACACGATGGTAGTGCCACACAGCACAATGGAGCGTATCTCCAAAGTGAAGACAAGACTTTATCTCTGCAAGGACTGTGTGGTGGACAAAGGCATCTATGATAGATGAGGGTAATGTCAGCACCTATTTCTGCACAGTCAGACACACATGCCCTTCTGGATTTGGCTAGCTTAATCAGGAGTGGAGCCCAGTTTTGGTGGGACACATTGGAGTTCCCCATTCTGAGCACCTTTGTGCTCATGTCACCCTCAGTGCTTCTTCCAAGTGGTGTCCTATGTGGAGGTATTCCCCAGCTGAGAGAGAGCATTGAGATGGTGCTGATGACATGGGACTTGGTGCATACCCTCCCAGCCATTTGCTGCCACCTTCAGTGTGGGACAGGGCAGAAGCGAGGATGGTGATGGTTATATCTGTGATATTTGTTGCAATGTGTGACTCAGTGAGAATGGCTCTGTCAGGCTGTTCCTTAATTGGCTTGTGACACAGTGCCCCTAATGTTGCCAGTTCCCAGATTCCAGTGAAGTGGACTTTGCAGAGTGGACTGGGCAGCTTATGTCATTGTCATTTCCAGGGTCCAGGTGGATGCCTGGTGTTCCATCCTATTTTTATTTCCTCTATCTTCTTCAGTCATACAGCTGAGTGGTGTTCTCAGCCTTGTCAGAGCCAGTTAACAATCCCTCATGTCGGCTGGATTTCCCTGCGAAATATTTCGCAGTCAGGAATGTGTCAGTGAATACTACGAGTTGAGTTTGGGCTGATGGGAGTCCATCTAGGTTGTGCAGATCAGTGGGACTGATAGGGCATTACTCGGCTGAGAAAGTCTATAGCCTTAAAACTTGTGTTTAAACATTTAGACTAAAATGTAATGCTGGATTATAGAACGCATTTGCTGCACACTAGAAAATAGACAGGACAGGCCGGGAGGCTCAGAAAAAGGTGGGGAATTCAAGGTATGCAGAAGGTAAAAACATCTGTGCTCACCAAGTGACAACAGGATGCCCTCAGGCAATGAAGAACATTTGCCTTAGCATCAGTGAATGTGTGTAAACAGGGCACTGAGTGATAACATTCACGGCTGTTCCCTTGTGAAATGAATGAGTGTTTGATTCTGACCCTGAAACAAAACTGGGTACTATCAAAAGCTTTGTAATTGACAGTCAGGTCCTGTCAATTATAATAGATTCTTCTTTACCCCTTGCAAGCTGGGCAGACTGAAAAGAGAGAAAAAAAACTTTGCTGTTAGAAGACCCTGACTTGAGAGTTCAAAAGGACACCAGAGAGAGAGAGAGAGAGAGAGACCGTTTTAGTGCTGAGGCTGTTGAAGCCAGTAGAAAATTATGAGTGCTCACCTGCTATGGATTGAATTGAATTGCATATTGGGACTTCATCATGATATTGAATAGCCATCCCGGTTATTAAATACAACCTCTGTAAAAGGTAATACTGATGAAGCTTGAACTTACTTGCTGTTCTGACAGACCATTCGACAGACCTTACAGATTGCTCCACTCTCAACCCCAACTCATCAGATCTTATGTCTTATTTGAATTTGAATCACAACCCTGAAAAGAAAGCATGTTTAATTCAAAGACTAATGAATCCGTTTAAATGCAACCTTGCGGTAACATCTCACCCTCAGCTACAGAATGATTGAGTGCTTAACAAGTAGGAGTCTGCTTCTAGCTTAGAAATTATTCTAGACCTAACATTGAAGTGGTTTTGGCACAATCTGTCGAGAAGCCATTTTGTGGTCAGAAGTTTGCCCTCCTTCCTAAGAAGCCATTTTGTAAAACAATTGTGTCTGACATGTGAGTTGTGCAAGGTTACCTTATAAACTCTCCAATTGGCTCAGACTGGTACCTCTTTATGTTCAGAGTTTACCTCACTAGCAGGCACCAAACTCGGCTGGGTATGGTATTCCCACCTGATGAATGGCTTAGGGCCTGTAGGAGTGATTAGTCAAGCATACACAGACCTGTCAACTACCTTTTTCTTCCTTTTGAATTATTGTCTTTCACTGTTATCTGTCTCGTTAAGAACATGTAATGTTTTTGTAAACGTCTGTATAAAGGAAGCCATTTTGTATCAGTACATCAGAGTAGCTGCTGGGGCTACTCTCCTAGGTTACTAGAACCGAGTGAGTTTAGCTGATAGGTATCGGTGTTATGCTGTAATAGTGATGCTATTGGTCAATAAAGGAGATGACTAAAATTAAACTAATCTATCTATCCCAGACTTCCAAAGACTACAATCTCTGGGATGAACCAAGAGAGAGGCTTACAGGTCTGAGTTCATAAGGGATTCCCTGGGCAGTCTCAAGTCTGTATTTTAACAAGGTAGCCGTCTGTGTCGCAATTGATTGGGATAGTTCAACATATTCTTACAATGCTTTACTGATCGGGGAAAGTAGGGAATGCTATTATGTTTAACAAAACAATGATCTCCTCACTATAGTATTTCTGTCTACCTCTCATATTGATATTGTATCTATTACAGAACATCAGAATCTGGGAATACCTATCACCAGCATTGCTGAAGGATTCAACAGGGAAGAAGATCCAGTGTCTCACAAAGCGTTAGAATGGACACAGGTTAGTTGAGAAGTTGATGTAAAATATAATCTGAAAAGGGCCGCTGAATGTACAGAGGCAGAGCTGCAGTCACACACAACCAGTCACTGACTCCCGCCCCCTACTTCTCTCCCTTTCCCCTCGTTCAACCTCTCTCTTATCCCTCTCTTTTGCTCACCTCCTCACTCTCTCTCTGTCACACCCTCTCCCTCAGTCACCATCACTGTCTTTCTCACTTACCCTTTCTCTTACTAGCCCTCTAACTCTGTTGCTTCTCTCTCTCTCTCTCTCTCTCTCTCTCTCTCTCTCTCTCTCTCTCTCTCTCTCTCTGTCACCCCCCCCCCCCCCCTGTCTCCCCCCACACCCGCACTCTCACACGCATACTGTTGCAAATGTAGCACTAAAGTTCTGTAAAATTCTAAGAGTTTGAGTCAGAAGATGTTGGCCCTCAAATGATACTGGTGGGGCTGGAGTTCATTCATAAGCTACTGTTCTTGACAAGAAAGTGAACTGGGAGTTGACAGGGACATGCTGACACGGGCACACAGATACAACATGGCTGCTGAGTCTTAAGTTGGTTACTTTGCACACAACATGGCTGCTGAGCCATTACATGGAAAAATACAGCAAAGCATACACAGATACTGCCTGAGGCCAACAGGATACCAGCACAATAGACACAGACATAGATAATCAGTTTAAGGTGGGTGGAAGAGAGAATACACATCAGTAACGTCTACTGCCCACCGAAGTGTCTGAGTCCAGCCACCATTCTCAATAAAAATGTTAACGACCTGAGACTGCTTGTATACAAGTGTTAATACTTCAAATTTTCAGTCATGTAAAACAATCTTTCTTCTCAGGAAGAATGATCATAACCAATTAGTACAGCAATAAACATTTGCGTGGCTGCTGAAACTGTCAATGACTCTAATGTTTTCTGTAAACAAACTTTGCTGTAAAAAACAAAGACTCGATACTTGAACTATTCTACCATGAAATGTGTGAAATACCATGACATGTGCTCCGAGGGTGAGAGAAGGCTCGCAGCTGACAGCTGTGCTGGTGGACGTTTCTCTCTCCCTGGAGCTCCGGTTGCCTTGTACAATAAACTCCATCATTGAATCCCGATTCTGACTCAGAGGCTGGTGATTTTCCCCGCAACAAAAGTGTCTGCTGCCTGGTCAAATACATTCAGAAATGGAGAGTTGCTTTTCCCACCTCTGTAGACATGGTGCATTTCAAGACATCTGATCTGTCAGTGAGTTAGGCTCCGAGATTAGGAATCTGCACTTTCTTTGTTCCAATGTTGTCACTGTCTCTGATGAGTTTTGAAAGCTGTTCAGGAATTATTGTCAGTTGGATAAAGAGGATGCTTTGTCAGGAACCTCTGGAATTTGTAATTCAATATCAATGTAATCGAGAGTTAGCAGTGGAGGGGATGATCAAGGGTTGATGGCACAGGGAAGTCACGTTTGACAAATATGGCCAATTTTGAAGAGTAGGAACAGGCAGATTGTACAGATTTGAAGACCATGCTGATAAAGTGCAGGAACTTGATCGACCACTGGAGACTGAGTACAGGATTACAGTTGTTTTAATCAAGCAACATAGAGACAGCATCACTAGTTCGACCAGAGTAAGACACTGGAGAATAAAGAAACTGAGGACCTTTCTCCCAGAAGCATCTGATCTTGCTTCTTACAATCAGAAGAAAACAGATTTCAGTTGCAGGTCATACATTAATGACATGCATGTCTCTTTCACTCAGTCAAGGATCATTGACACCACTATCGATGTGCCTCATTTCTTATCAGTGTCCTTCATCTCCCTGTGTCTAAACCTTTTCGGGCCCCAAGGCCTCTCTGCAATGGTTTGATGGAACAAACTGTTGTTTATGAAATCCTGCTCGAGGCTGCATCAGTTCATTTGGCACAAGGTTAATTAATTATAGCCTATTCTTTAATTTACCGATCATAATCTCTGTTGAACCTTCACTGTGTCAATTCACTCTAACCCCAGTCTCATTTAAAAATGAATGTAAATGCGTTAGAGGTGGTTCAGGGGAGATTTACTAGATTAATACTTTGAACGAGTAGCTTATCTTACAAAGATAACGTGGACAGACTGGGTTTGTTTCCACTGGAGTTTAGATGGGTTTGTGGGTGACTTGAACAAAATATATAAAGTCCTTCAGGGCCTTGATGAGGTGAATGTTAAATGGATGGTGGTTCTTGTGAAGGGCTTTTACCCGAAACATTGATTTTCCTGCTCCTCGGATGCTGCCTGACCTGATGTGTTTTTCCAGTGCCACATTTTTCATCTCTGCTCCAGTTACGCCTGTCGATATCTGGATCTCTGAATGTTTATATCATTATTATTATTATTATTATTATTATTATTATAATTAATAAGTATTACAGAGGAGGACGGGCTGGATGTCTTGAAACGGTTAAAAGTGGATAAATCCCCAGGCCCTGATCTTGGGTATACCCGAGAACTCTGTGGGAAGCTAGAGAAGTGATTGCTGGGCCTCTTGCTGAGATATTTGTATCATCGATAGTCACAGGTGAGGTGCTGAAAGACTGGCGGTAGGCAAACGTGGTGCCACTGTTTAAGATGGGCAGTAATTACAAGCCAGGGAACTATAGACCGATGAGCCTGACCTCGGTGGTGGGCACGTTGTTGGAGGGAATCCTGGTGGGACAGGATGTACATGTATTTGGAAAGGCAAGGACTGATTCGGGATAGTCAACATGGCTTTGTGCGTGGGAAATCATGTCTCACAAACTTGATTGAGTTTATTGAAGAAGTAACAAAGAAGATTGATGAGGGCAGAGCAGTAGATGTGATCTATATGGACTTCAGTAAGGCGTTCGACAAGATTCCCCATGGGAGATTGATTATCAAGGTTAGATCTCACGGAAAACAGGGAGAACTAGCCATTTGGATACAGAACTGGCTCAAAGGTAGAAGACAGAGGGTGATGGTGGAGGGTTGTTTTTCAGACTTGGAAGCCTGTGACCAGTGGAGTGCCACAATGATTGGTGCTTGGCCCTCTACTTTTTGTGATTTACATAAATGATTTGGATGCGAGCATTAGAGGTACAGTTAGTAACTTTTCAGATGACACCAAAATTGGAGGTGTAGTGGACAACGAAGAGTGTTACCTCAGATTACAACAGGATCTGGACCAGATGGGCCAATAGGCTGAGAAGTGGCAGATGGAGTTCAATTCAGATAAATGCGAGGTGCTGCATTTTGGGAAAGCAAATCCTAGCAGGACGTATACACTCCTTGGTAAGGTCTTAGGGAGTGTTGCTGAACAAAGAGACCTTGGAGTGCAGGTTCATAGCTCCTTGAAAGTGGAGTCGCAGGTAGATAGCATAGTGAAGAAGGTGTTTGGTATGCTTTCCTTTATTGGTCAGATTATTGAGTACAGGAGTTGGGAGGTCATTTTGCAGCTGTACAGTACATTGGTTAGGCCACTGTTGGAATATTGCATGCAATTCTGGTCTCCTTCCTATCGGAATGATGTTGTGAAAATTGAAAGGATCAGAAGAGATTTACAATGATGTTGCCAGGGTTGGAGGATTTGAGCTATAGGGAGAGGCTGAACAGACTGGGGCTGTTTTCCCTGGAGCATTAAATGCTGAGGGGTTACCTGATAGAGGTTTACAAAATTGAGGGCATGGCTAGGATAAATGTCTTTTCCCTGGGGTCGGAGAGTCCAGAACGAGATGGTATAGGTTTAGGCTGAGAGGGGAAAGATATAAAAGAGACCTAAGGGGCAATTTTTTTCACGCAGAGGGTGGTACATGTACGGAATGAGCTGCCAGAGGCTGGTACAGTTGCAACATTTAAGAGGCATTTGGATGGGTATATGAATAGGAAGGGTTTGGCGGGATATGGGCTGTGTGCTGGCAGGTGGGAATAGATTGGGTGGGATATCTCGTCAGCATGGACGGGTTGGACCAAAGGGTCTGTTTCCATGCTGTACATCTCTATGACTCTATAATAGTGTTAATACTAAATCCCTGTTTTTATTTTCTTTGTTTCTCTTAACCTCGCACGCTGTCTACTCCCTGATGTGCGCTGCCGCTCTCTCTGACCTTCTGGCTCTCTTGCACATGTTCCCTCTCTGTCTGTCTGTCTCTCGCTCTCACTATCTCTCTCTGTCTTTCTGTTTGGCTCTCTTGCATGCACTATCCCTATGTCTGGCTCTCTTGCACTCTTTCTCTCTCTCTGGCTCTCTTACATTCTTTCTCTCTCTCTTGTGTGCACTCTGTCTCTCTCCCTCCCCCTATCTCTCTGATCCCCAGTCTCAACAATAACATGCTCACAGATTCTTGTGCCGACGATCTCAGCTCCAGTCTACGTACAGGTCGCTCACTGACTGTTGTGAACCTGAATGATAATAAATTGGGGGATTCAGGAGTGAAACTGCTGCCAGCAGCTCTAAGGAACCCAAACTGTAAAATACAGAAACTGGAGTAAGTACCCGAGTAGTTTAAATTGTGTTCCTAATAACTACATGCCCAACACTTTATTATTAGCCCAAATAAGGATGAAAACTGGGTAATTCCTCTGATTGTAATCGCCAGGCTTCGTGACAACTGTCTCTCAGAATCTTGTGCTGAGGATCTCGCCTCCATACTCAACACAAACCAATCTCTGGCCGAACTAAACCTCAGAAATAATAAGGTGAAACATTTAGGAGTGAAACTACAGTCATTGGCTCTGATGAATCCTCATTGCAAAATACAGAAGTTGTTGTGAGTTTCCCACACTTTGGGAGACTGTGTTTATAATTAAGTTATTGTTTGGGTAAGTAATGAGCAGCACCGGGGATTTACTCTGATTCCTGGTGTGTCCTTTTTCTCTCATCCTAAGGGTGTACAGAAATGGTCTGACAAAATCTTGTGTCCAGGTTCTCAGTTCTGCTCTCAGTAAAAACCAGTTTTTAATGAAACTGAACGTGAGTAATAACAGTTTGGGAGATTCGGGGTGAACCTACTGTGTGCAGTTCTGGGGAACTCTGACTGTAAACTGCAGTAAGTACCAGACTCTGTGAGATTGTGTTTCTATGAATTGATGTCATACTGTCCATGCTTATTCTGATCAAGAATTGATTTAAATATATACTTCGAATCGACACTTTAAATAGACATTGTTTTACTAACAAACACTGCACATTAGTGCCACAAACATTGTTAGTGTTTTTAATGAACAGTGGTGGTTTTGTTTGATTGATTCTTTTCATTTCTCTTTCCGTTCTGCCCAGTTTGTATGACGTCGGTCTCACAGATTTTTGTGCTCAGGAGCTGTCAGTAGAAACCAGTCATTGAAAGTTCTAGATCTGGGATCCAATTCCTTCTCAGACCAGTTCATCCCCACTGTCAGCTCCCTCGTACAGACCTGCAGAGGTTTGGAGCTGATTGGGTGAGAGTTTGTCTTCACTTTTCTGGGTAGCATTTGTCAATGATTATTGAAAGATTGCCTCCATTTTAATTATGGCTGTATTTAATCTGTTTGTTTCCTGTTTACTCTTCAATCTGTTTCAGGCTGTGGGGAAATGGTTTCAGTCCAAATGGAAAGAGATGTCTAAAGTCACTGCAGGACTCTCGAGCCGGACTGACTGTTTCATTAGGTGACTCTTTCAATCTCTAAAGATTACTGCTGTCACTATATTTGGACAATCCTCTCTCCTTCCCCTTCAAAAAACAAATGATCTGTATGGACTTGCTGGCCCCTCTCTCCCTTGACAACATTTTGCACCCTCTCTGAGACATCCTTGATCCTAACACCAAGGAAGCAGCACACCATTCTGCTTTTTCGCTGCTGGTCACAGGAACGTCTGTCTGTACCTTGGAATCCCCGAACACAATTGCTCTCATTGTCCATGTTGGAACCAACGACATAGGAAGGGAAAAGGTTGAGATTCTGAAGGGAGATTACAGGGAGTTAGGCAGAAATTTGAAAAGGAGGTCCTCGAGAGTACGAATATCTGGATTACACCCGGTGCTACGAGCTAGTGAGGGCAGGAATAGGAGGATAGAGCAGATGAATGCGTGGCTGAGGAGCAGGTGTATGGGAGAAGGATTCACATTTTTGGATCATTGGAATCTCTTTTGGGGTAGAAGTGACCTGTACACGAAGGACGGATTGATCCTAAATTGGAAGGGGACTAACGTACTGGCAGGGAAATTTGCTAGAGCTGCTCAGAAGGATTTAAACTAGTAAGGTGGGGGGTGGGGGTGCCGTGTGGTGTGACCCAGGGAGATAGTGAGGAAAGAGATCAATCTGAGACTGGTCCAGTTGAGAACAGAAGTGAGTCAAACAGTCAGGGCAGGCAGGGACAAGGTGGGCCTAATAAATTAAACTGCATTTATTTCAACACAAAGGGCTTAACAGGGAAGGCAGATGAACTCAGAGCATGGTTAGGAACATGGGACTGGGATATCATAGCAATTACAGAAACATGGCTCAGGGATGGGCAGGACTGGCAGCTTAATGTTCCAGGATACAAATGTTACAGGAAGGATAGAAAGGGAGGCAAGCAGGGGGCTGGCATTTTTGGCTCAGGGATAGCATTCCTGCTGTGCTGAGGGAGTATATTCCTGGAAATACATCCAGGGAAATTAGTTAGGTGGAACTGAGAAATAAGAAAGGGATGATAACCTAATACTCAGAGGGAAATTGAGAAACAAACTTGTAAGGAGATCTCAGCTATCTGTAAGAATAATAGGGTAGTTATGGTAGGGGGTTTTAACTTTCCAAATGTAGACTGGGACTGCCATAGTATTAAGATGGAGAGGAATTTGTTAAGTGTGTACCAGACAATTTTCTGATTCCGTCTGTGATGTTCCGACTAGAGAAGGTGCAAAACTTGACGTACTCTTGGGAAGTAAGGCAGGGCAGGTGAATGAAGTGTCAGTGGGGGAGCACTTTGGGGCCAGCAACCATAATTCTATTAGATTTAAAATAGTGATGGAAAAGGATAGACCAGATCTAAAAGTTGAAGTTCTAAATTGGAGGAAGGCCAATTTTGACGGTATTAGGCAAGAACTTTGGAAAGCTGAATTAGGGGCAGATGAAGGGATGGCTGGAAAATGGGAAGCCTTCAGAAATGAGATAACGACAATCCAGAGAAAATATATTCCTGTTAGGGTGAAAGGAAAGCTGGTAGGTATAGGGAATGCTGGATGACGAAAGAAATTGAGGGTTTGGTTAAGAAAAAGAAGGTATATGTAAGGTATAGACAGGATAGATCGAGTGAATCCTTAGAAGAGTATAAAGGAAGTAGGAGTATACTTCAGAGCGAAATCAGGAGGGCAAAAAGAGGACATGAGATAGCTTGGGCAAATAGAATTAAGGAGAATCCAAAGAGTTTTTACAAATACATTAAGGCAAAAAGGGTAACTAGGGAGAGAATTGGGTCCCTCAAAGATCAGCAAGGCGCCCTTTGTGTGGAGCCGCAGAAAATGGAGGAGATACTAAATGAATATTTTGCATCAGTATTTAGTGTGGAAAAGGATATGGAAGATAAAGACTGCAAGGAAATAGATGGTGACATCTTGCAAAATGTCCATATTACAGAGGTGGAAGTGCTGGATGTCTTGAAAAGGGTAAAGGTGGATAAATCCCCAGGACCTGATCAGGTGTACCCTAGAACTCTGTGGGTAGATAGAGAAGTGATTGCTGGGCCTCCTGCTGTGATATTTGTATCATCATTAGTCACAGGTGAGGTGCCGGAAGACTGGAGGTTGCAAAACATGGTGCCACTGTTTAAGAAGGGTGGTAAGGACAAGCCAGGGAACTATAGACCGGTGAGCCTGACGTCAGTGGTGGGCATGTTGTTGGAAGGAATTCTGAGGGACAGGATGTACATGTATTTGGAAAGGCAAGGACTGATTAGGGGTAGTCAACATGGCTTTGTGCTTGGGAAATCATGTCTCTCAAACTTGATTGGGTTTTTTGAGGATTGATGAGGGCAGAGCAGGAGATGTGATCGATACGGACTTCAGTAAGGCATTTGACAAGGTTCCCCATGGGAGATTGATTATCAAGGTTAGATCTCACAGAAAACAGGGGGAACTAGCCATTTGGATACAGAACTGGCACAAAGGTAGAAGACAGAAAGTGATGGTGGAGGGCTGATTTTCAGACTTGGACGCCTGTGACCAATGGATCAGCCACAAGTATCGGTGCTGGGTCCTGTACTTTTTGTCATTTACATAAATGATTTAGATGCGAGCATAAGAGGTACAGTCAGTAAGTTTGCAGATAACACCAAAACTGGAGGCGTAGTGGACAGCAAAGAGGGTTACCTCAGATTTAAAACAGGAACTGGACCAGATGGGCCAATGGGCTGGGAAGTGGCAGATGGAGTTTAATTCAGATAAATGTGAGGTGCTGCATTTTGGGAAAACAAATCTGAGCAGGACTTATACACTTAATGGTAAGGTTCTAGGGAGTGTTGCTGAACAAAGAGACCTTGGAGTGCAGATTCATAGCTCCTTGAAAGTGGAGTCGCAGGTAGATAGCATAGTGAAGAAGGTGTTTGGTATGCTTTCCTTTATTGCTCAGAGTATTGAGTACAGGAGTTGGGAGGTCATGTTGCGGCTGTACAGGACATTGGTTAGGCCACTGTTGGAATATTGCATGCAATTCTGGTCTCCTTCCTATCGGAATGATGTTGTGAAACTTGAAAGCATTCAGAAGACATTTACAATGATGTTGCCAGGGTTGGAGGATTTGAGCTATAGGGAGAGGCTGAACAGGCTGGGGCTGTTTTCCCTGGAGCATTAAAGGCTGAGGGATTACCTGATAGAGGTTTACAAAATTATGAGGGGCATGAGTAGGATAAATAGGCAAAGTCTTTTCCCTGGGGTCGGAGAGTCCAGAACTAGATGGTATAGGTTTAGGGTGAGAGAGGAAAGATATAAAAGAGACCTAAGGGGCAACTTTTTCACGCAGAGGGTGGTCCGTGGATGGAATGAGCTGCCAGAGGATGTGGTGGAGGGTGGAACAATTGCAATATTTCAGAGGCATTTGGATGGGTATATGAATAGGAAGGGTTTGGAGGGGTATGGGCCGGGTGCTGGCAGATGGGAATAGATTGGGTTGGGATATCTGGTCGGGTTGGATCGAAGGGTCTGTTTCCATGTTGTACCTTTCTTTGACTCTATGACCTCACTCAGGCATTCGTCAAGGTTCCTCTTGGGAGACTGGTGAGCGAGGTTAGACCTCATGGAATACAGGAAGAACTAGCCATTTGGACACAGAACTGGCTTGGAAGTAGAAGACAGAGGGTGGTGATGGCGGCTTACCTTTCAGACTGGAGGCCTGTGAACAGTGGTGTGCTACAAGGATCAACACTGGGTCCGCTGCTTTTTGTCATTATATAAATGATCTCTATGTGAATGTAGGAGGTATAGTTAGTAAGTTTCGGATGACAACAAAGTTGGAGTGGACAGTGAAAAAGGCTACCTCAGAGGACAATGGGATCTTGATCAGATGGGCCAATGGGCTGAGATGTTCAGATGGAATTTAATTTAGATAAATGCGAGGTGCTGCATTTTGGAAAGGCAAATCAGAGCAGGACCTCTCCACTTTAATAGAAAGGTCCTGGGGTGTGTTGCTAAATGAAGAGACCTTGGAGTGCATGTTCATAGTTCCTTGAAAGAGGAGTCAAAGGTAGATAGGATTCTGAAGAAGGCATTTGGTATGCTTTCCTTTATTGTTCAGAGTATTGAGTACAGGAGTTGGGAGGTCATGTTGCAGCTATACAGGATATTGGTGAGGCCATTTTTGGAATGTTGTATGCAATTCTGGTCTCCTTCTTATTGGAAAGATGTTGTGAAACTTGAAAGGGTTCAGAAATGATCTACAAGGATGTTGCCAGGGTTGGAGGATTTGAGCTATAGGGAGAGGCTGAACAGACTGGGGCTGTTTTCCCTGGAGCATCAGAGGCTGGGGCAGTGACCTTTATAGAGGTTTATAAAATTATAAGGAGCATCGATAGGATAAATAGACAAAATCTTTTCAGGGGCTGCTGAGCTGGGATAGATATCCAGTGTCAAATAGGGACCAGCATTCATTGTCTGGGGTGTACGGTCTGGGTTCACCCAGGGAGAGGATCAGATTGAGTTAGATCCAGGCTATTGAGCACAAGAGAAATCACTGATTTTCTGCTTGCTCAAAGGAAGTTGCTGAAACCATGTATGTAATAAACACTCTGCATTATTAATGTGTCTGCCATTCACTCACAGCCAGAATAACTAGCAGAGATTAAGGTTTGTCAAATGACGCAGTTGATCCATGATGCATGTTGCTGCTCAACATTAAACAGGTTTGAAATGCTGAGTGATGCAGCAGAAATTATAGGCTGAATCTTTGGGGTTTGTGTTGAATTAAGTCCATGTTGAATTGGGTTTCTGGCAGCGTATCACTCAGTGAGGGCTAGTGAGATCTCTTGCCACCCCTTAGCCCAACATGCATCATTAACGATACAGATTGCATCTTTTTCTTGTGTGATTTCCGCCCTTCTGACCATGTACTATTCCTGGAACAGCTCACCACTAACTGCCCAAAGCCCAGCGTCCCTTGCAGCCACACTCCCTTTGAAAGGCGGCGGTACACCCCAGGGAAGAGTTGGTAATCTGGCTTCGAGCCTCAGCAGCAACAGCCACAAAGATACACTGCTCTTGTTACACAGTCAGCGTGGCTGACACTCCCCTTAGGGTACAACCCCATTCTCTCACCGTAGTCACTGCTTATCCAGTGTTCCCGACTGGAACTGGCCAGGCTTGCAGGGCCTGATCCAACAGAGCTCCATCCTGGACAAGCTGAGCTTCCTCACTGGGAGACTGCTCCGACCTGCCCCAGTTCCTCAGCGTCTATCACATCCCAGTCTGTCTGCTGCACAGCACAGCAAGGCCGGATGCCTATGCACATTGTGGCAGCCATATTGGCTCCTCCTTTGGCTGTTGTCCACCTCTTTTCATTCATTCCCCCCCCCCCGGGTCTCCATGTGTCCTGACCTAATTGTGTTCCCTTCAGCCCCTTTCCCCAGTCCACGCTCAACTACATTGGAGACTCACCGCATGTTTGAAAACTGAGCTGATTTTCTTTGAGGCATATAAACGTCTGACAAAGCTCAACAGGATCGCTGCAGGAAGGATGCTGCTCTTGGCTGGGGGGGGCCTCCAAAGCGCAGGAAGATAGTATCAGAATGCGACGTTGGCCATTTCAGACTGAGAGAAGAGACTGAGCGGGGAGAAGGCTGAAATGTCAATGTTAACCTGCTTCCTTTGTTGGTTCTTCACTTCCTTGACTGTCGGTGGGAAGAGAGAAAGTTTTCAAACAATTCCATAATATTGAGAAAGAAAGTCAATTAGTCCAATTTCCCCAATGATTGCACGCCATTTTAAAGATTTCAAGAACCGAACTCTCACCTTTGTCAACATTTTTAATCATTTCTTCCTTGAGCCATATCCTATCCACCCACCAGGTTTTATTCAAACCGGTTTTTTGTCTTTGAGCACTTTTTTTTAGCAACAGACTAACAAATAGAGGTGAAAGATCACAAATGAATGGAATAGCTAAATGGTGAAATAAAGAAAGAATAAGAGAAAGTCAGAAGATGCTGATTCCAAGGCCTCTTTTGTTACATAAACTGGGAAAGTTTGAATGTTTGGACACTGCTGTGTTGCAAAGAAAGTGAGGGTTTTTTTTTCACAGCTCCAAGGTTGAAAGTGGAACTCTAAGCTATTCCCATCCAAGTTACACAAAGGCATGTCATTTTTGGAGAAGCTGGACTTTGATCCTCTATTGAGGCAAGCTGACACCAGGTGTTTTAACAATCTTTGGGGTTTGAAGTTGCAGTGTGTTGCAAAGTTGAGAAATGGGGGTGGCATACAAATTTTTGAAAACCTTGTAAACATAGATCTTTGACTCTCCCTCTCGTGAGTAATGATCAAACACTCGAAAGACTCAGGAAACAAGAATTTCTATCTCGAGCAATGACCTAGGTCCAACTGACCAGCTACGGAATTGATGATCTCCTGCTCTCACTGCAGTCAACATCTCCGTGGTATTTCCTGTGGTTTTCGCCGACAATTTGAGGAAGTTACTTCATTCCACTTCTGTAGTCTGGACCCTTGATCCACAGAAATTGTTCCTTTCTGCCTCAGTTTTTCATTGTTAATGTTGTGGCCAAACTGTCGACCTAGTCTGTCCTAATTATGGGTATATTTGGGATTAAGGAGGAAACCGCTTAAATTTCATTATGTTTATTGTTCATCTGTTTTGTCACCTGTCAAAGTTTGTTTATTTTATATCAGTTATTATTGATACAATCTATTTATTTTGTCCTCTGTAGAGTTGGAAAATTTACCATTTTGTGATTGAATTGATTGTCTATGAAAGATGCATTTACATATGTATATGATGTATGTCGTATATTTAAGCATTTGCAATAGCTCATGGATAGTGGGGACAGAATATTTTTCAAGTGGAGATGGTTTCTTACCTAGAAGAGAGTCAAATGTGATCAGGAATGGCCATAATGCCACCAGCTCCAGTGTACAAATATGCGTGACTGTGAGCACATTCTTAGCTGAATAATTCATGACAAAGTTTTGGAGACTCTGTGATGAATTTCTGAATGCGGATTGGATGTGGGGTAAGAGTAATTCACGAGGAAGCAGAACAGAGCCCAGTATTAAAGGCTGCACTAAAACATCAGATGGCAATGGAGGTAGCTCCAACCATGCAGTAGAGACAGGAGCTAACACTGACTGATGTACAAGCCTTAACCAAGGCTGAACTGACAACTGCCAAATGATTGACAGGTGCAACTGCCTGTCAGAGCCAAGAAAAAAGGAGGGAATTGAAGTTTTGTCAAAGCATTTGAAATGTGTGGAATATGAGGGATCACTCCAATACGTGAGTCATTGGAATTGTCTGTAAAAAAGTTACTGAGAACAGTTTGAGCGTGAAGAAGCAATAAAGCAGTTAGAAACAGCATTCCAAAGACCCAATAAAAGGGAAAACATGAAGGAAGTATTGGAATTTGAAAGGATGGAGATAATGATGAAGTTTGAGAACCCCCAAAACCAAAAAAAAATTGATTTTACTGGCTTATCATATTGTTTTGAAACATTGGGATTTCAAGGGTTAAAGATCCCTTATTCGAGTGACTCACTGTATGTTCGATTGTGTACCTGTCCTCTCCAGGCTGAGACTGGAAATCCCAGGGCTGTCTGGCTGCCTCGAAGCAGCCAAAATGACCTGGAGCCATATATGTGTATTTTACTCTCAGCCCCAGGCAAAGATATTTGTTTCCCTGAATAAGACTGTCAGCCCTGGTTATAGATCTTACTAACTGCCTCCTGTTCCTGTTAACATGCTTCCTTACCTATTAGCAAGGGAACATGAAGACCAACAGTGAGAACAATGCAAAACTTCTATCATCTACCTCCTTACCTATTAACATAAGATTGTGAATGATACAATAACAAGTTCCTGTGTACAATTCGGTATTTATCACAGGAAGGTAGCAATCACTAGTCATTGTAAGATTGAGAAATACCTGTTTGAACAACATAACAGCAATCAGCCACTTGACAAGATTTCGCCCTGGGCAGGACTTGGGATATGGGCTCCTGTGAGCAGGTGGTGAAACTGATTTGGGAAAAAAAATCGTGTGGAAAATTGGAAATCCATTATTAAGGAATGGAAGATGAGAGCCAGCAGTAAATGGCAGGGACACCTTACTAGTCAGCTGGGGAAATAATGCTGTGACAAGAGATATTAACAGCGGCTGGGAGTTGGGAGGCATTGAAGGTTAAGTGAGAATGGCTGGATGGTCGGCACAAAAGGGAATAGGAGAAACAGCATAAAGAGGCTAAAGCTGAGGGAGATATCCAAGAGGGGTTAAAGCGACAATGCTGTCGAGAGAACCTCAGCACTTCTGAGCTCATGTCTGGCATACTGACCCTGTGCGAGGAGGAATGGGATGTTACCTGAGTGCACCAGTGCCTCCTGTTGAGCCACCTATGACTCCATCCCCGCCACCATACCCAAGCCCCGGGAAAACTTATACAGCAGATCGGGTTAAGATGTGCTCTGAGGAACCAGCGACACCCTGTGACCTTTGCATTGGAGTTCACCATCTACATGTCACCCGCAAAACTATGCTCCCCACAAGGCAGCTCCCAAACCCCAAAGCAGATGGGGAGGATGAGCCACCAACAATCGGGGTCTATGTCCCTTGGAACGCCCAAGAGATGATCTTGATAATGAATCTGGCTCTGGACTGTACAGATAAACCTATCCAATACCTCCGACGCACAATTCAAATGTAAAATGCAACATCTGTTAGTCCTCTGTTATATGATCTTGTCATCAAAAGAAGTTACTAAGTGACAAGAACAAATGGGCGAGGGTGACAGAAAGGGGCCTGTCCACACTTGCAATGATTTAAACAACTGATTCAAAGAGGACACTCAAGCGAACCAAATTGTCCAGTCGTTAGAGCGCGCCCTGCAACAGCCTATCAACATTACTCAGGTCCTGGACTGCAAACGTAAGTCTGAAGAGCCAGAGGGGGCTTTTGGGGAATATTTGTTGCCTACTATGGGACTTATGCTGGGGATCAAGCTTTTCATGGCAGAAAGGACACACCATCGTATAACTCTATGATTTTACAATGTGTCTCCTGGAGTGTCTCGGACATGGTCTGCACAAACAATGTGGTTTGGTCTCAACAGCAGATCCCAGATGAGGAGGGCCCTTATTTATTACAGGGTACGGCCAGAACCAACTCAAGTCGTGCTCTAAATGTCACACAAAAACTGAGTTTGTTCAGCTGCTCCATGATCACAACGTGCCTTCAGTCAGTACTGATGGGTTTCATTGGGAGTGGGATATCCCATGGGCACACACTCTTTCCCCAGATGTCGGCCCCTACCAAGTGACCCTTCGTCAAGGGGACCCTGGAAAAGGGGAACCAGGGGTGTTCCCTAATGTACCTTGGAAGAAGGGGAGATGGTGTCGATACCCAGTTACACAGATAGGTCTGTGTTTTAGCTGTGGGAAGCCCTGACACTGGAGGACCGAATGTCTCTTTCACACAGAATCCCAGAATCTGCCACCCCGGACTCCTTTCACCTCCAACAACTTCTGAGCCGGAACCTCCCAGTTGTCAGTACTTTCCCCCCCACACCTCCCACCCCCCCAGCAGAAGCCTCACCCTAGTGGTTGCTGAAAATCCAATCCTGTTTATGATTGATATGTGGAGGGCCGGGGGGCAACCAAATCCACCCTCGATCGGGAGATTGTGAGGGATCAGCGAGAGTGTGTGTAAGTGTGTGCCACCAGGGCTCCGCATTATTGGATCAAATATGACTTCACCCCAGGACTTATTAGATATTCAATAATATATTCCAGATCCTTGCTCTCAAATCGCAGAAAGCCAATGTGATTGTGTCACCAAATTTAAAAAGTGCTTTTGAGACATTTTCCCCCCTCCTTGCTGACAGAATTCCAGATTCACAACTGAAGTCTTCTCTGGTTTTGCCCCCCAGATTAACATTGTACCATTTAGTCTGTATTGTCCCTAAGTCTAACATCCAAACACTATCGCTCCCCTCATCCCTCACATGCCTATTTCACTGGAATTCAGTGCTTCATGCTCATTGGCCAACAGCAGGAAGGAAGTTTCTCTGTGAGTCTTTTACTGAGATAACATCAGCAATCCTGTGGACCACTCTCATCCTCAGATATCTTCCCAATGACTGTAAACAATGTCTGCATGTTTCCTCCTAAAGTCTACTGCTCTTCCCTGTTTAACTCACTGGCAATTTGTGCATCATCTGTACATTCCTATGATTTATCCTGTTTAATGGAGGGAGATACCGAGTAAAGCTCTCTACACTGTCCGCATTAATGACTCCTGGGACAGGTACAGCACAGGGAGAGCTCTCCATGATGTCGCTGTCAAATACCTGAAGGACAGGCATTCCCCAAGCAGAGTTGCAGCGGGAAACTGAGTTGAACTGTCTTCATACCACACACACACTCATTCCTGAACTCTCGACCGTGGTACAACAGGGTCAATATATCACTGGCTCAACATTCTCAACAGGAACAACTCTTCCACAAATTCAACACCAAGTTCTTTGTTCGATTCTCTCTGTTCTGTTGTCATTCTCTGCTAGATTCCGGGTTGTGAACATCCGCATGAACAGATATCTGATTTCCAGGGACCATGTACTGTTTGCAAATATACTATCCAATTTCATTCTGGTGTGATACTGCAACCCCTCAGTGTCAGGGGGAAGGTGAATCTCTCTCATGTACAAACTCTCTCTCTCATTCTGGCTCATGCACAACCTCACTGTTTCCTCTATCTCTAATGTAAAATCTCTCAATTTCCTTCTCCCTCCCAAGAACAATCTCACTATCTCCCCCTCTGTCAACATCTATCTCATACATAATGTTAGTGTCTCTTCCTCTCTGAAACACAATCTCAAACGTAGTCCCGACAACACTCTCCCATACACCATTAGAGTGTCACTCTCTTTCTATCATACACCATCTCAACTATCTGTCTCTCTGACAACTCAACAACTCTCTCTCTCATACACAATCTCTTTCTCTCTCTGATACAGGATCTCGGTTTGGTTCGTGTGTCTAAATGAACAAAGGTGACCTGGGGGGAGGATAGGATTAGGAAATTGAGCTCGAAGATCAGTCTTTATCATCTTGAATGACAGAGCATGCTCGAGGGTCTGAATGGCTTACTCCTGCTCCTATCTTCTATGTTTCTATGTAATATCTCCAGGGTCACTGACAAGATCCACGTTGGGTGGGAGAGAAAGCTTTGGTGATAACCAAAGAGATTGTGATCCGATATGGCCAGCTTCACTGAGTTGGCAAGTCATTGGCCGATGGAATATAATGTGGAGAAATGTCCATGTGCAGCACAGATTTCCAAAATAACTCAGTGACAGATTAAAATACCCGTTCCCTGCACAGTCCACACTTCCAGACCCAGGAAGGTTTTGTCCCTGAGGGGAGGACAGGTTTCTGACTGGATATTATTACTTTGCAACATGAAGATACTGAGTGTATCAGAGTTTGCTGCATCCCATCATATCGTCAACTTTGCACTCACTGTTGTGTGAATTATATTTAAAATATTTGAAGGTGGAATATAATGTATTGGCATGTGATTTGCAGGAAGATTAGAAAAAGCAGAATGTTTCTGTTTAAAATGGTGAGAAATTCTGAAACACCATTGTCCATGAGGTTTGTTTGATCTTGTACAGAAATATCAGATAGGATAGTGCCAGCAGATAGGAGGATAAGTGATACATTGGATGTTGTTGCTGGAGATTGTTATAGAAATGTGAGCTTATCATGATAGGGAGTGAGTTACAGACTGGAAGGTGGAAGTTTCCACGTGTTCTGAAAACAGGGAGAGAAACAGACACTCACACAGTGACTGAGGGAGATTTAGATCGGGCCTAACCAGACAGGATTCTCAGTCGGTGACAGATTCTGATCCAAGGCTGCAGATCTACAATTCAACGGCTGAGCTATGTCAGGTTTTGTATATTTGTGTATCTCAGATATTTGGAGCTTGGGAAGTAAGGCAGACCTTGATGTAATCTGACATTGTCTGAGGCATTCATTATAAACAGGTTCTGGAATTTGCATTTTAATCACCTTCAGAGAGCTGCCTCTATTTCCGATTTGAACATGTCAGTGTTGGACTGGGGTGTACAAAGTTAAAAAAAATCACACAACACCAGGTTATAGTCCAACAGGTTTAATTGGAAAAGCTAGTTTTTGGAGCGCTGCTCCTTCATCAGGTGGTTGCATTTCCTCCCTCTACAAGGATCTATGAATGGAAATGGCTTTTGACACATTCTCCCCTCTCCCTTGCTGACAAATGAATCGAGTCAGACAGATTTGTTCACAGCCACCATTTTATATTAGCACAGCACTGACATTGACTTTATACATCGATAATAACAAGAGAGACTGGCAACATCAATATAGTTTGAAAATATTGAACATTGGTGCCACACTAACATCTAAGATTCTCTGACCAAAAATGGAATTTTTCTGCTCTCAGTGTGACTCCCAGTAAAAACTCTCTCTCTCTCTCTCTGACTTATATTTCTCTATTTCCATCATGTGTGTCTGTTTTGTGTGTGTGTGTGTGTGTTGTGGTTTTGACTGTGAGTGAGCATATCTATGTGAGTGAGAGATCGTGCCTTTGTGTGTCCAACTTGGGTGTCAATGATTCCATGATCGAGCTCTTAATACTCTCGTATATACAGACACAGACACCATCAAAGTACTGTCTCCATTTCCGATCTCTGTAAAGGAATTCACATTTTGATGATGCAGGACAGAAAATAGATTTTGAGACATTCCCCATTGTGACAGTAATTCAGCCCCAATCTGAAACTTGGGAGATACCTAACAGAACAAAAATTAACCAGCAGCTTTCTGTATTCCTGCTCCCAATTTAACATTTGACCTTTTAGTTTATCTTGTCTTCAGTCTAACATCCAACAAGCATTACTTCACATCTCACATGATTTCAGTTCTCCTGCCATTTCACCAGACTCCCCATATCTAACTGGTCCCATCTAAAACTCCAGGGCTGGTAGAGAGACTGATGTTAGATACAGAGGAAAGCTCCCTCTGCACTGCAGCGTTTCAGATTTCCTGGCCATGTTCAGCATGGGATTACGTTTTGATTGAATTACTCACTTCCCCCATCCTGTCCCCATCAAACACACTCAGGTCAGCTCCTTCACTGGGTTAGATAGAGAGTATGTGTCCCCCTACACTTTCCCATCTGATTCTCCCAGAGTTTGGTGAGAATGGGGTTTAGATACAGAAAAAGCTTCCACTATGTTGACCTGTCATATATTCGCAGGACAGAGACAGCATGGAGTTAGATCCAGGGAAAGATCCCTCTACACTGACCCTTTGGCCACTCCCAGGACACAGACTGCTCAGGGCTAGTTACAGAGTAAAGGTGCCTTGATAGTAAACCCAACAAACACTCCCAAGACAGGGTCAGCACAGGGTTACTTACAGAGTAAAGATCTCAGAGACAATCTCACACTCTCCCGTACGCCTCATTATCTCTCCGTTTCTATCACATACCATCTCAATACCTCCCTCTCTCTCACATATAATCTATCGCTCTCTCTCTCTCATATACATGATTATGGTTTGATTCGTGTGCCTAAATGAACAAAGGTAACTTGATGGGGAGGAAATCGTCAGGTCCACGGCCCCCACCAACCCAACCTCCACTCCTGGCACCTTCCCCTGCAACCGCAAGAAATGCAAAACCTGCTCCCACACCTCCCCCGCTTACATCCCTCCAAGGCCCTACGGGTTCCTTCCATATCCACCACAAATTCACCTGCACCTCCACACACATCATTTACTGCACCCGATGTGGCCTCCTCTATATTGTGCAGACAGGTCGCCTACTTGCGGAACGTTTCAGAGAACACCTCTGGGACACCCGGACCAACCAACCCAACCACCCGGTTCCTCAACACTTCAACTCCCCCTCCCACTCCACCAAGGACATGCAGGTCCTTGGACTCCTCCATCGCCAGACCATAGCAACATGACGGCTGGAGGAAGAGCGCCTCATCTTCCTAGCAACCCTCCAACCACAATGGATGCACGCAGAATTCTCCAGATTCCTCATTTCCCTTCCCCCACATTGACTCAACACTCAAACTCCACACCATCTTCCTAACCTGCAATCTTCTTCCTGACCTCTCCGGCCCCACCCCCACTCCGGCCTATCACCCTCACCTTAACCTCCTTCCACCTACCGCATTCCCCAATGCCCTACCCCCAAGTCCCTCCTCCCTACCTTTTATCTTAGCCTGCTTGGCACACTTTCCTCATTCCTGAAGAAGGGCTCCTGCCTGAAATGTCGATTCTCCTGCTCCTTGGATGCTGCCTGACCTGCTGTGCTTTTTCAGACCTAACAGTCTATTCAACACCAGTTCCTGCCTAATATAAATTCCCTTCAGTTCATCCATTACCCTAATGATGATGGCTGATATCCCAATGGGGGAGGGTTACTATCCCAGTGAGATGGTGGGTAATATCTCAATGAGATGGGGGTGATATCCAAGTGAGGGAGGGTTCCTATCCCAGAAAGATGCCAGGTAATATCCCAATGAGGGAAGGATAATATCCCAGTGAAAAGGTCAGTAATATCCCAATGATGGAGGGTTAATATCCCAGTGAGATGGGGGTAATATCCCAGTATGATGGGGTGGTTAATATCCCAGGGTTGTGAGTGCATGGGAGTTGGACTCAAGAAACCCTTGCAAAAGTAAACAGAACAAGAGAAAATAATTTCAAATTTCAATGAGAGGGGACCATCAGCCCCCGGAGCCTTTCCCCTGTTGGAATAAAGCGTTTATTGTGAGTCTGACAATCATCATGGTGCAGGAGGGACTGTTGCTGCTCCTCCCCCTCCTCCCTTGCAGGAGAAATGCAGGGCCCCCTCCTGCTGGTCTTCAGTTCTCATCCACAGGGCCGTCGGTGAAGATCCGATGTTCCAGCTGAACCCATCACTCACAGCCAGTCAGTCATTTCCAATCAATCTTGCATCCTCTTCCCATCCTCCCCTGCCCTGAACCGTCTCCTCTTGCTTCCATACCTGCTGGCCCTTTGTCATGGCTTTCAACAGTTTCAGTGCAGAGATGGATAGAGTCTTGTTAACCTTGGGGCAGGGAGGAGTGGGGTGGTCCTCAGGGACAGAAGTGAATGCGGATTTGACATTATAATTGGATGAGCTGTGATCTTCTGGGCCAGCAGGAGGGGAAGGGCTGAATGGCCTCCTGCTGCTCACTGTCTGTGTGTCACCGTGTGTGACAACCTGTCAGTCAATCAGGGATAGCAGCGTGTTCCGAGCATGGTGAATGGTGACCCATCCTGTCCCCCTCCCCATCCCGTCCACCACTGGGTGTTATCCTCAGGTCCATGTGGGTTGTGCTGATAGAATTGTTGGCCGTGCATGTGCAATCCCTGCACTGGGGAAACTGTGGCTGCCTCTGGTGCTCCCTCAGTTGTTTTGCTGCGTCATTAACTGAAGAGCTGACGTGACCAGTTGGTGCATGGCATTCCTGAACTTTGCTCTGAACTTGGACAGAGTCACTGCATAAAATAATGTGTTCGTGCTGCAGCTGACATCCTTGACAAGGTATCCGACTGGTGCAAAAACACCAAACGTTGTTCCGTTAATGGCAAAGTATAAGAAATTTGTAACATACACGAACCACAGAAGGATGAAGCTGGTGGATATGGTGAGGAGGGTAATCACTGACTTCCTCCGGCTCTCCATCTCTGCGTCTTTGTGACTCTCTCCCTTGCTCTGACCCCTCAGGCTCTTGCGGACTCGAATGCTCACTAAAATGTACCTGACCGTCAGAGTGTTCATCAACAGGATTAACACGAATGGGATGAAAGGGGTTAAAACGTTGTCAAACCAGTTATATCCCAGCCACCTGGGATCAGTGTAATAGATTGCTTTTGTTCGGCAGCCCCATGGAACATTGTTAACTATCCGCCCAGGTTGAAACCGGAAATAGAAGGGAATGTTTTTTGAACAGAGCAGAATGCCAGTTGCAGCCAGAGCCACAGCCAAGGTTTTGTCTGTCCAATATTTACTCTTCAGTGTCTGACAGCAAATGACCACAAAACGATCAAAGGAGAAAAGGACAGTGAACCAGACGGAGCAGTCTGTGGTTACATGGATCAGAACAAAGACAGCACTGCACACAGGGGTGATGTCCAGGAAATTTCTTGGGAAGTAAAAATTATTGAGTTGCCATAGTATAATGTTCACGAGGAGGAACACGAGATCCGACGTTGCCATGGCCACCAGGCATCGCGTTGTGCAGTTAGAGAGGCCACACTTTCCACGCGCAAGAACCAAAATCACCAGGAAATTAACTGAAAGAGACAGGGGGGAAGATGTAAATTGGAAATTATTGATCAAACCTTCTCTGCATCTGTCCAGAAAGCAATGGATGGTCTTAGCACTGAAATGAGTTAGCTGGGACAGGTCTGAGCGGAAGTGGGTACTGCAGATGCTGGAGATCAGTCAAGATTAGAGTGGTGCTGGAAAAGCACAGCAGGTCAGGCAGCATCTGAGGAGCAGGAAAATCGCTGTTTCGGGTCCTAATCTGCTCCGGGGATGTTGCCTGGCCTGCTGTGCTTTTCCAGCACCACTCTAATCTGGACTGGGATAGGTCTGAGGATGAATCTAAAAATGACAACTCCGAATCTGTCTCATGTCAAAAATGCTCCCTTCTGAGTTTTGTTTTTGGATTAGGTTAGTTACAGTGTGGAAACAGGCCCTTCAGCCCAACAAGTCCACACCGACCCTCCGAAGAGCAACCCATTCCACTTCCTTTACCCCTTCACCTAACATGGCCAATTCACCTAACCTGCACATTTTTGGACTGTAGCAGAAAACTGGAGCATCCGGAGGAAACCCACCCAGACATGGAGAGAATGTGCAAACTCCACACAGACAGTTGCCTGAAGCAGGTATTGAACCCAGATCTCTAGTGCTGTGAGCCAGTAGTGCTAACCACTGAGCACTGTGCCACCCAACCTTTAACAGGGAGGTTTAACTGGGAGGGTTCAGTCAAGGGTGTACTGTAAAGACAGATGACAAGGTCGTATAATTAAAGGTGAAAGGCTTGAGTTTAGAGGTGAAGACTTTCACCAGAGGATAGTGGGTACCTGGAATGCACTGCTTTGGAGGGGAGTTGAAGGAGGAAACCTAAAAACTTTAACAGCTCCTTGGCTGAGCATTCAGGATAACTCTTCAGGGCATCTTCAACTGAAGAGGGATTCCCGGACTCCAAACGTGAACGATGCTTTCCCCCCGCAGATGCTACCAGACTAGCCAGCTTTTGGCAGCAGTTTTTGTTTTTCTTTGAAACGTTTCATTAAGGCGGTAAATCTTTGTCTTAACCTGCTTTTTCAGTTGAGCTCTGACTGTCTCGGGTGCAAGAATTGGGAGAAGGTGAAGTCCATTCAGCCCTTTGAACCTGTCGTGCTATTTGACATTGTGGTGGCAGATTCCCAACAGCAGTGCTTTCTTTCTGTCCCTTCCCCTTGGTGCCCTTAACATCACAGACCGCACCTGTCTCACACACCCCCCGAAAACACACTCAGAGTTTGAGGGAGAGAGAGATGGAACGGTGGAGACTGGAAGCAGTATCTCTTCCTCCTCCACATGACCATCAGGGTCTGGATCAACCTGAGGATCATGAAACTGGAGTCCCATCCCAAGACCCGGTTTTTGCTGACTTTCTGGTTCCTGCCCTCTAACCACACGCTGTCCACACGCTGACATTAGCTGGGTTGGCATTAAATCATTTCCCCGATAGCAACATCTAACATAGCACCTTACCAATGCGTTCTGGGAATGCGCAGTCGACAGACACAATCTACATTAATGACTACAGTTGCAAATATAAATAGGACTGTCCCTAAAGCCATAGTCATTGGGGTCATACGGCACAGACCCTTCTGTGTCACTCTCATACCGAACAAATATCCTAAATTAAGCATGTCCTGTTTACCAGCATTTGTTCTCTATCCTATCCATTTCCCCACATAGCCGTATGTTTAATGGTGTATTTGTACCTGTCTTCACTACTTCCTCTGGCAGCTTAGTCCATAACCGCATTACCCTCTGCATGGAAACGTTGCCCCGCAGGTCCCTTTTAACTCTTTACCCGATCAACTTAAGCCGATGTGCTCGAGGTTTGGGCTCCCCTACAGTGGGGAGAAAACACAAACATTGGCTATTCCCCCTATCTGTCCCCTTCATGAATTCATAAGCCTCTGGAAGGTCACCTCTCAGCCTCCAATGCCCCAGACAAAATAGCTCCAGCCCATTCAGCCTCTCCCTATCGTTCAAACCGTTCAGTCCTGTACCAGCCTTGTCAGTCCTTTCTGAATGTTTACAAGATAGCAGCATCTTTCCGTTTGTAGTGAGATCTGAATTGAATACAGCATCCTATAAGTCACCTCACTAATGTCCTGTATAGCTGCAACATGGCGTCCCAGCTCCTATACTCAATACACTGCGAATGAAGGTTAGCTTGCTAAACACTGTCTTCATCATTCTGTCTGCCTGCGTCTCATGCATCTCTGTTCGGCAAAACATCCCAGGACCCGACCATGAAATGTCCAAGTCCTGCCCTGCTCTGCTCTGCCTGACCAAAATACAACATCTGACATTTATCCAAATTAAACGCCATCTGCACCTTCTGGGTCCAATGCCCAGCTGATCAAGGCGCTGTTGGACACTGTTGCCCTCTTCACTACATCACTTATTCTGGTGTCATCTGCAATTTGCTGACGATCGCTGCTCTTCTCACATTCAAATAATTTATATCAGTGATGAAAAGGTCGTGGGACCAACACTTGCACCATACTGCTGTTCAAAGAGTTCGAAAAACAAACTGTCGACATTAGTGGGATGCATTCAAGTCAACATTCCTAAAGTTGGGACATGTCTCAGCAGAGCGTAAACTCCACTCTATTTTGGAAAGAAGGGGGACAGAATGCAATATGTTCCAATACAGAGAGTACTACGTGCACATGCCACCATCTAAACTCTCTGCTAATAGAACCATTATCTTCAGAGACACAAAGAAAGACACCGGGTAATTACTCAAACATCCGAACGAAATTTACCCTAAATGCTTTAGCACATAGTACGTACAATTTCCATAGTTTATATCACACTGCTCCAAAGTGACTCATCTACTGAATTCCACTGAAACTCTCCGAAGTCGCTGGTGAAAATGGAGATTTCCAGAAGGTTCCAGGAGGAGGGGAATGATCCGGCGGGAAATTCAATTGTCAAGCAATTCATGCTGAGCCTGCGATGCTGGGGATTCTGCAGGGAGCCTGATCTGAATCTAACTCACCCATTGTCTGTCCCTGTATGACCTTGGTTACAACCTGTCCATGTCTCATTGTCAACGGGAGAGTGAAACCGCAGACTAACCTCAGATTCCCGCAAAGCCAGCCGTGCAAGGCACTTACCAGGAATTGCTACAATCGGGAGGATCACGTAACAGATTTTCCGCACCTGAGAAATGGTTTCATACATTTTCTGCGCGAATCCCTTTGAGCAAACAATCTCTCTGTACTAAAAGCTGTGGCAACATTATTCCCAAAGCCTTTCATTTATACCTGATGGTATCGCCTGGGGAACAGTCCCGTTCCTACACTATTCAATTCTATTCTTGAAGAACTTGAGCAAACAGGTGACGACAGTGAATTAACCCCAAATTGGGAGAGCATTTTTCATCCTGAGGTTTACTGGATGATCCAAATCTCAATCGGTCATTCACAAATATTGGAAAATGCATCTATGACACCCAAAGCATTTGAGTGGGAGCAGCAGCTGAGTTTATTCTTTTTTTTGTGAAGTGGGGGCAGGGACTAAATCAACACTGTTTTTTTTACTTTCTGTTTTTTTCTTTTCTTCTTTTTTTATTATTTCCCCACACTACCGCCTAACTGCGGTAGTGCTTATTTTTTTCCCCAGCACCCATGGTGTGTGTGTGTGCAGGTGAGAGACACAAAGTGCACAAGTCTTTATTTAATTTCCACCACCAGGAAGATAGGAAAACATCCCAGTGGTCCTGTGACAAGCAGTGCCCTTCACATCAAAGGGCAATGCTGTGTGATTAAAACAGTGAAGGGGAGGGCAGGGACTAAATCAAAACAGAGTTGGAGGGGGAAATGATGCACTCCACTCCCTGCGGCACCCACCTCTCCCTGAACAACTCCAGGGTGTTGGTGGACACCGCGTGCTCCTTATCCAAGGACACCCGGGCTCTAATGTAACTGTGGAAGAGGGGCAGGCAGTTGGCCCTCACGACCTCCTCCACGGCCCGCTGCCTGGACCTGTTTATGGCCGTTTGGCCAGGCCCAGGAGCAGACCCACGAGGAGGTCTTCAGACCTGCCCTCCCTCCTCCGTACCGGGTGCCCGAAGATCAGGGGTGTGGGACTGAAGTGCAACCAAAGGGAGAGGAGGAGGTTTTTCAGAAAATCAAAAAGGGAGTACAAACGCCCACACCCAATATACACATGGTCCACGGACTCCACAGCACCACAGAACAAGCAGTTGCTTGCGGTTGCAGGGGACTGCTGCATGCAACACCCTCCACCCCAGATCCCCGAGAGAAAGGGGGAGGACTCCTGTGTAGAGAGCGCGGCTGAGTAAAAACGAACCCGGGAGATTACAGCTAAGGTAAGACAGTTTGTTTTAAAATTACTGAGCTGTAGCGGGCAGCGGTGTTTTTTTTCTCTCTCTTCACAGAAAGAGCGGGAGCAGCAGGGGAAGTGACGGCTCCCACAGGGGCAGCCGGGAAGGAAAACAGTGAGGATATAAATCATGGAGAGAACCTGCACATCTTTGCACTTTGGTAGGAAACCAGAGAACCTGGAGGAAACCCATGCAGACATGGGGAGAATGTGCAAACTCTCACAGACAGTCGCCCAAGGCTGGAATCGAACCCAGTGGAATCAGATAGTGGCGCTGTGAGGCAGCAGTGCTAACCACTGAGCCACATTCATGGCAACAAGGAATGAGAAAGAGGCTTTTCCACTCCGTCATAAGGAATCCAAGGTGGAAAGATGAGCTTCATCAAAAGAAAGGTGGAAAGGAAAATGATCACATGAGAAATGAGAGTGAGAGAATTACAGGAAGGGACAGAAGTAACGGAAAGGGAAGAAAACAGCAATCATGAAAATTAATGTCACAAACTAAATACATAGAAGAGTGAAAGCTCCATGTCTTTTATAACAAAGTGAACAAATCCACAACACACATTGAAGTGAATTATTATGGCACAAGGATTCTTAGTAGAAAGCTGTATCTCATAGGAGTGGTCTGCAGGCCCCTAATGGTAACCACAGTATGGGACAAGGTCATGGGATGGCAATCATCATTACTGACTAGAATCTATGTACAGATTGTAGTAACCAGTTTGGCCGTAGTAACCTGGGTGAGAAGTTACTGATTGCTTTTGCGAGAGTTTCTTTGAGCTGCATGATCTGGTGCAGTCAGGCAGCAGGTTATATGGTTATCATATTGTGGGAATTGTGTGATGTGACAGGGTTTGTGAAACAATCTCCACCATACACTCCTAGGTAGCAGCAATCACAATATGATTCAATTTTACATCAAGTTTGAAAGAGAGAAGATTGGGCCTCAGACAAGTATTTTCATTTTAAATATGGCGTGTGTTTGAAAGCTGAGCTAGCTGAAGTGAATGGCACAATCAGCTCTGAGACAGATTAATGGCAACAGTGGTGACATTTAAGGGCATCCTTCAGAATAATCAGAATAAGTCTATTGCAACTAAAGGAAGAAATTTTAGAGGGAGGACTCTCTATCTGTGGTTAGCTAAAGAAGTGAGAGAAACCATTTAATTTGATGCATTTGTCAAGATGAAGGGAAATCAGATGATTGATGTGAAAATAAAGAACGCCAGGTTCTGTATTCGGTTCGTCAGGAGGACGGAATTAGAATATGAGAAGATGCAAGCTTGAAATCTGAAAACAGTAAAGCAAGAGTTTCCACAGGTTTATAAAAATAAAATGTCGGCATAAAGTCAATGGTGGTCCTTGAGAGAGTGAGGATGTGAAGGTAATAGTCAATAATAAGGAAATGACTAATGAAATGAACAAGTATTCTACTTCTCTCTGACCGTCGAAGGTAACACAAACTCAGGAGGTGAGAGGGAGGAACATAGTGAGATTACATTCTCTAAGGAGACTTCATTCAGTGAACTGATGACCAGTCTCCAACTCCAGGTCGACTTCCTTGCTGGGCCTTGAAGGAGATTGCGAATGGGGTCGGAGTTGTATTGGCAGGAATTTCCAAAATTCCCAAGATTCATAGAGCATAGAACAATACAGTGCAGAACAGGATCTTTGGCCCTCGATATTGCGCTGAGCTGTGAACTAATCTAAGCCCATCCCCCTACACCATCCCTTCATCATCCATATGCTTATCCAAGGACTGTTTAAATGCCCCAATGTGGCTGAGTTAACTACATTGGCAGGCAGGATATTCCTCGCCCTTACCTTTTTCTGAGCAAAGAACCTGCCTCTGACATCTGTCTTAAATTTAATCCCCCTCAATTTGCAGCTATGCCCCCTTGTACAAGCCGACGCACTCATCCTAGGAAAAAGTCTCACTGTCCACCTCATGTAATCCTCTGATCATCTTGTATATCTCTACTAAATCACCTCTTAGCCTTCTTCTCTCCAATGAGAACAGACCCAAGTCCTTCAGCCTTTCCTCATAAGACCTTCTTTCCAGACCAACATCCTGGTAAATCTCCTCTGCACCTTTTCCAATGCTTCCACATCCTTCCTGTAATGGGGCGATCAGAACTGTACACAATATCCCAAGTGTGGCCGCACTAACAATTTGTACAGTTGTAGCATGCCATCACGGCTCCAGAACTCAATCCCCGTACGACTAAAATCTAACACACTGTATGCCATCTTAACAGCACTATCAACTTGGTGGCAACTGTCAGAGAACTATATACATGGACACTAAGATCCCATCCAGCCCAGGGGACATATCTACTTTCACACTTTCATGAATTGCTAACACCTCCTCCTTACTAACCTCAATCCTTTCTACTCCAAAAACCCATATCTCTGTCTTCTCTGCAATATTCTAATTTTCCTGAGTGAAAACAGATGAGAAATATTCGTTGACACAACTCTGATCTCCACAGGATCCACACACAGCTTCCCACTTTTGTCTTTGACTGGCCCTATTCCCACCCTAGTCATCTTTTAGTCCTCACATACTAACAGAAAGCTTTAGGCCAAGAGAGGCCTATTCAAGAGAGTCAATCCCTGTATTCAATAATGAAGGGAGGCAGGAAACTACAGGGAGACCAAACACAGTTACAGTAAATGCACAGACTCCGCTTATCCGAAGCAGATGACAATCCTTCAATGAAGCCTGATATATTGGGTCAACATCATTCACCTTTAAAGGCGTAATGGCTGAGGATATTGGAGGTTTTGAGGACTCTTGGTGTTCTCTTACATGAGTTATAGCTGCAGCATATCACTTAAAGTGAAGCGAAACTGTCTTTTATTACAAGTGGAATTGAATGTAAGAGTAAGAATGTTATACTTCAGTTATACAAGCCGTGTGAAAACACATCTCAGATACTGTGTATAGTTTTGTTCTCTGTTGCAGTAACTGGATCGACCACTGGAGACTGAGTACAGGATTACAGTTGTTTTAATCAAGCAACATAGAGACAGCATCACTAGTTCGACCAGAGTAAGACACTGGAGAATACAGAAAAACTGAGGACCTTTCTCCCAGAAGCATCTGATCTTGCTTCTTACAATCAGAAGAAAACAGATTTCAGTTGCAGGTCATACATTAATGACATGCATGTCTCTTTCACTCAGTTAAGGATTATTGACACCATTATCGATGTGCCTCATTTCTTATCAGTGTCCTTCATCTCCCTGTGTCTAAACCTTTTCGGGTCCCAAGGCCTCTCTGCAATGGTTTGATGGAACAAACTGCTGTTTATGAATTCCTGCTCGAGGCTGCATCAGTTCATTTGGTACAAGGTTCATTAATTATAGCCTATTCTTTAATTTACCGATCATAATCTCTGTCGAACCTTTACAGTGTCAATTCACTCTAACCCCAGTCGCATTTAAAAATGAATGTAAATGCGCTAGAGGTGGTTCAGAGGAGATTTACTAGATTAATACTTTGAATGAGTAGACTCTCTTACGAAGATAACGTGGACAGACTGGGTTGGTTTCCACTGGAGTTTAGATGGGTTTGTGGGTGACTTTATATATTTTGTTCAAGTCCTTCAGAGCCTTGATGAGGTGGATGTTAAATGGATGGTGGTTCTTGTGAAGGGCTTTTGCCTGAAACATTGATTTTCCTGCTCCTCGGATGCTGCCTGACCTGATGTGTTTTTCCATTGACACAGTTTTCATCTCTGCTCCAGTTACGTCTGTCGATATCTGGATCTCTGAATGTTTACATCATTATTATTATAAGTATTACAGAGGAGGAAGTGCTGGATGTCTTGAAACGGTTAAAAGTGAATAAATCCCCAGGCCCTGATCTCAGGCGTACCCAAGAACTCTGTGGGAAGCTAGAGAAATGACTGCTGGGCCTCTTGCCGAGATATTTGTATCATCGATAGTCACAGGTGAGGTGCCGAAAGACTGGCGGTAGGCAAACGTGGTGCGACTGTTTAAGATGGGCGGTAATTACAAGCCAGGGGACTATAGACCAGTGAGCCTGACCTCGGTGGTGGGCACATTGTTGGAGGGAATCCTGATGGGACAGGATGTACATGTATTTGGAAAGGCGAGGACTGATTCGGGATAGTTAACATGGCTTTGTGCATGGGAAATCATGTCTCACAAACTTGATTGAGTTTTTTGAAGAAGTAACAAAGAAGATTGATGAGGGCAGAGCAGTAGATGTGATCTATATGGACTTAAGTAAGGCGTTCGACAAGATTCCCCATGGGAGATTGATTATCAAGGTTAGATCTCATGGAATACAGGGAGAACTAGCCATTTGGATACAGAACTGGCTCAAAGGTGGAAGACAGAGGGTGGTGGTGGAGGGTTGTTTTTCAGACTGGAGGCCTGTGACCAGTGGAGTGCCACAAGTATTGGTGCTGGGCCCTCTACTTTTTGTCATTTACATAAATGATTTGGATGCGAGCGTCAGAGGTACAGTTAGTAAGTTTGCAGATGACACCAAATTTGGAGGTGTAGTGGACAACAAAAAGACTTACCTCAGATGACAACAGGATTTCGACCAGATAGGCCAATGGGCTGAGAAGTGGCAGATGGAGTTCTATTCAGATAAATGCGAGGTGCTGCATTTTGGGGAAACAAATCTTAGCAGGTCTTATACACTTAATGGTAAGGTCCTAGGGAATGTTGCTGAACAAAGAGACCTTGGAGTGCAGGTTCATAGCTCCTTGAAAGTGGAGTCGCAGGTAGATAGGATAGTGAAGAAGGTGTTTAGTATGCTTTCCTTTATTGGTCAGACTATTGAGTACGCGGGTTGGGAAGTCATTTTGCAGCTGTACAGGACATTGGTTAGGCCACTGTTGGAATATTGCATGCAATTATGGTCTCCTTCCTATCGGAAAGATGTTGTGAAACTTGAAAGGATTCAGAAATGATCTACAAGGATGTTGCCAGGGTTGGAGGATTTGAGCTATTGGGAGAGGCTGTATAGGCTGGGGCTGATTTCCCTGGAGCATCAGAGGCTGGGGGGGTGACCTTATAGAGGTTTATAAAATTATAAGGGGCATCGATAGGATAAATAGACAAAGTCTTTTTGCTGGGATGGCGTATTCAGAACCAGAGGGCATAGGTTTCAGCTAAGAGGAGAAAGATTTAAGAGGGACCTCAGGGCCAATGTTTTTCACACCGAGGGTGGTGTGTGTATGGAATGAGCTGCCAGAGGAAGTAGTGGAGGATGGTACAATTACAACTTTTGAAAAGCATCTGAATGCGACATGAATAGGAAGGGTTTCAAGGGCTTTGGGCCTAGTGCTGGCAAATGGGACTAGATTGGGTTAGGATATCTAGTCGGTATAGACGAGTTGGGCCGAAGGGTCTGTTTCCATGCTGTACATCTCTTTGACTCTATTATCGCCATTTACCCGGTTGAAATACTGTTGACTGTTTCCCGAATTCCAGGTCACACTGAGTTGTGGGGTGGGGGTGGGGATGGGGGTCATCACCCATTGTTTGGTCAGAGGCCGACCACTGGGTCATGAGATCCAACATCCGCAGCCTCCCAGTGTGGTTTCTACAGGATATCTGGGCCTCAGTGTTTCCCAGTAGGGACAGACACAGACAGGGAGGAGCCAGGAATTGCCTCAGGCTGGGCTGCAGTGGAACACAGACGGTTGTAATCAATATTCCCAGATTTCAAGGTCCTGGTCAGTATCAGTGCCCAGTAACCCTCATGGAAAGTGTGTGGATTCACAGTGTGGACAGGGTCTGCAGAGCTGGGATAGATCTCAGTGTCAAATAGGGACCAGCATTCATTCTCTGGGGTGTACGGTCTGGGTTCACCCAGGGAGAGGATCAGATTGAGTTAGATCCAGGCTATTGAGCACAAGAGAAATCACTGATCTTCTGCTTGCTCAAAGGAAGTTGCTGAAACCATGTATGTACTAAACACTCTGCCTTAGTAATGTGTCTGCCATTCACTCACAGCCCAAGTAACTTGCAGAGATTAAGGTTTGTCAAATGACGCAGTTGATCCATGATGCATGTTGCTGCTCAACATTAAACAGGTTTGAAATGCTGAGTGATGCAGCAGAAATTATAGGCTGAATCTTTGGGGTTTGTGTTGAATTAAGTCCATGTTGAGTTGGGTTTCTGGCAGTGTTTCACTCAGTGAGGGCTAGTGAGATTTCTTGTCACCCCTTAGCCCAACATGCATCATTAACGATAGAGATTGCAATAAACTATTGTCAATAAACTATTTCTACTGGTTGGGGATTCTAGAACCAGGGTGGATAGTCTGGGAATTAGGGCCAGAGTGGCCTGGAGAGATGTGCTGCTTGTATTTAATTCAAAATTCGAATAACCAAATGCCAGATAATCGAGGTTCTTCTTTATATCCTGACCGATGAAGATGAATTTTATTTAAGTACTTGCTTTTATTCTTCCTGTATCTTCAACTGGCACCATATATGTGGCGACCGTACATTTTTCATGGTTTTGTTTGAAATATATTTGACAATAAATAAATCATACATTCATTCAGAGGAACAGATATTTCTCTTTTCCACGTAAACCTATGCCTTCTAGTTTTGGACACCTCTACCCTGGCAAAAGACCTTGGTATTCACCCGATCCATGCCCCTTATCATTTTATCAGATAACACCAAAATTGGAGGTGTAGTGGACAGCGAAGAGGGTTACCTCAGATTACAACAGGATCTTGACCAGCTGGGCCAATGGGCTGAGAAGTGGCAGATGGAGTTCAATTCAGATAAATGTGAGATGCTGCATTTTGGGAAAGCAAATCTTAGCAGGACTTATACACTTAAGAGCAAAGAGACCTTGGAGTGCAGGTTCATAGCTCCTTGAAAGTGGAGTCACAGGTGGATAGGATAGTGAAGTATGGTATGCTTTCCTTTATTGGTCAGATTATTGAGTACAGGAGTTGGGAGGTCGTGTTGCAGCTGTACAAGACACTGTTGGAATATTGCATGCAATTCTGGTCTCCTTCCTATCAGAAAGATGTTGTGAAACTTGAAAGGGTTCAGAAAAGATTTACAACAATGTTGCAAGGGTTGGAGGATTTGAGCTATAGAGAGATGTTGAATAGACTAGGGCTGTTTTCCCTGGAGCATCGGAGTCTGAGAGGTGACCTTATAGAGGTTTCTACAATCATGAGGGGCATGGATAGGATAAATAGACAAAGTATTTTCCCTGGGTGGGGGAGTCCAGAACTAGAGAGCAAAGGTTTAGTGTGAGAGGGGAAAGATATAAAAGCGACCTAAGGGGCAATTTTTTCATGCAGTGGACATTTGGAATGAGCTGCCAGAGGAAGTGGTGGAGGCTGGTACAATTGCCACATTTAAACGGCATCTGGATGGGTATATGAATAGGAAGGGTTTGGAGGGATATGGGCCAGGTGCTGGCAGGTGGGACTAGAGTGGGTTGGGATATCTGATCGGCATGGATGGGTTGGACTGAAGGGTCTGTTTCCATGCTGTATATTTCTATGACTGTATGACTCTCTGTCCTCTTTGTCATTTCTTTTAAAAAACTCAGTCAAGTTAGAGAGATGCGATTTTCCACACATAAAGCCTTCTTGTCCATCCAAAATTAGTCGTTGCCTTTCCAAAAACAAGTAAATCCTACCCCTCAGAGTCCACTGTGTAGTGATTAGAATGAGGACCTGGTAAATCTCCGCAGGTATGAGATCTCTGATTGGGGCTGTATCTCCAGGCTAATCATGGAGCCCTGGCTGACAGATAGAGACAAGCAATCTCATAGTGTCGTCGCATTCTTGCAACTGGGTCTGAACAAGTTGTTTTGTGCGCGTGTAAAATAACAGATAACATTGTGACAGGAAAATTGCCTCCCTTGAGTTATTGCACCCTCTGACAAATTAACCACCACTATCATCAGGCTCACTGGTCTATAGTTTCCTGGCCTTTCCTAACCATTTCTCTTAAATAGTGGCAGCACATTAACCTTGCTCCAGTCTTCCAGCATTGGCTATCCACTGAGAAGTACCCACCGAACTCATCTCCGCTCATAGTCCCACAACCCCACACCGCCCGTTTCTACCTCCTGCCCAAAATCCACAAACCTGACTGCCCCGGCCGACCCATTGTCTCAGCCTGCTCCTGCCCCACCGAACTCATCTCCGATACAATGTATCATCCGCTGTCATTTCTGCCACCTCCAAACAGACCCCACCACCAGGGATATATTTCCCTCCCCCACCCTATCAGCGTTCCGCAAAGACCACTCCCTTCGTGACTCCCTCGTCAGGTTCACACCCCCCACCAACCCAACCTCCACTCCCGGCACCTTTCCCCTGCAACCGCAGGAAATGTAAATCTTGCGCCCACACCTCCTCCCTCACTTCCCTCCATGGCCCCAAGGGATCCTTCCATATCCGCCACAAGTTCACCTGTACCTCCACACACATCATCGATTGCATCTGCTGCACCCGATGTGGCCTCCTCTATATTGGGGAGACGGGCCGCTTACTTGCGGAACGCTTCAGAGAACACCTCTGGGACGCCCGGACCAACCAACCCAACCACCCCGTGGCTCAACACTTTAACTCTCCCTCCCACTCCACCGAGGACATGCAGGTCCTTGGACTCCTCCATCGGCAGAACATAACAACACGACGGCTGGAGGAGGAGCGCCTCATCTTCCGCCTGGGAACCCTCCAACCACAAGGAATGAACTCAGATTTCTCCAGTTTCCTCATTTCCCCTCCCCCCACCTTGTCTCAGTCGGTTCCCTCAACTCAGCACCGCCCTCCTAACCTGCAATCTTCTTCCTGACCTCTCCGCCCCCACCCCACTCCGGCCTATCACCCTCACCTTGACCTCCTTCCACCTATCACATCTCCATCGCCCCTACCCCCAAGTCCCTCCTCCCTACCTTTTATCTTAGCCTGCCTGGCACACTCTCCTCATTCCTGATGAAGGGCTCTGGCCCGAAACGTCGAATTTCTTGTTCCTTGGATGCTGCCTAACCTGCTGTGCTTTAACCAGCAACACATTTTCAGCTATCCACTGAGAACTCAGTCCATTTTTACCCATTTATGCATCAATTCCTTATTGTCCTCTTTATTTAGATTCAAGGCCCTGAAGTTCAAATTCAATTTCTGCATTCTCCATCTTAATCAACAATTTCAGCATTTTATGGCCATTCTTCCCAAATACAATAATATTGTTACATAATGCTGTCTCAGTTTGTCCACGATTTTTTTTTGAAAAAAAATATAATAAACTGCTCCATGTTTACATCTGTGCTCTTGTGTCAACTCAATAGGAGATGAAATAAATTAATCCTTCTGCTTGTGTCTTGTGGCTTTAAGTATTTGGGTGTTTGGAGACAGTTCCAAGTATTGATGGGTTCTTCGATTCTGATTCCATCCAAATGCCTCACGCATCATCACAAAGAAAATGAGGTTTCGACAGTAAAAATATCACTTGGTGCACATGTTATTGAGGGTCTCCCGAATATCACAAAGTAGCGCTCCAGATGTGCCCTGCCCCTCACTCTGTGATGTCTGTGAGGGTGGTGCTGTCTCCTGAAGACTCGGCTTCTGAAGGACAGCATCAATGTGCACCCAGAGCGTATTTCTGCTGCTTTTCTCATTCAATTACAGACTTTCAACTTGACGAGACCAGCTTCATTTTCCTCTGAACGGAGTTCGATCACAGATTCCCAGTCTCTGACCGATTTGATTAAATATTCTGCAATAACAGTACCATGTTTCCTGAGATTGGTAGCAATTTTCACCCCGTTAAAAGGAAACCCACCTTTCCAATGTTTTCAGATCACAACAGTCCCAGAAACCACTGAAAAGGTCGAGACTACCAAAGCCCTTCTTCCTGCTACCAAGTAATTCCATTCCCATGTTCATCGGCCTAATTAGCTTCTCAATTTCTTGCCCATCTATGTCAATTCTACTTTCAAGAACTCATCGCTGCCTCTACCTGTAGCCATGTATTGGAGATGCTGGTGTTGGACTGGGGTGTACAAAGTTAAAAATCACACAACACCAGGTTATAGTCCAACAGGTTTAATTGGAAGCACACTAGCTTTCGGAGCGACCCTCCTTCATCAGGTGATAGTGAAGGGCTCGATCGTAACACAGAATTTATAGCAAACATTTACAGTATGATGTAACTGAAATTATAGATTGAGAAATTGATTGTCTGTTAAGCCTTTCATCTGTTAGAGTACAGTGATAGTTTCACTTCTTTCATGTGTAAATCACAAAACCCTTCTTTTTAAAGTTGCATTCTCGGGTAAGCTGCTAACAATGGTGATAGCTAGACAATATGTCGAAGGTGTTAGCCCCCTGTGTTGTCTGTTTATGCCATGATGTTTAGATTGATTCTAATCTAATAAGTGAGATAACAGAGTTTTACATAAATTCATGCAGTTTTTGAGCTCAGAGTTCTACATGAATGTATGCAGTTTTTGAGCAAAGTGTAATGTAACTCTGCAATACAAATTCACCACACAAAATATATGTGTGCATGTGGGTCTTTGTCTGTGTGTGTGTGCGTCTGTCTGGGATGGGGGTTGTGAATGTGAGAAAGTGTATGTGTGTGTGTGTGTGTGTGTAGTGGGTGCAGAGTGTCTTACGTCTGCGAGGGGTGCATGTGTGAGTGTGGGAGTGTGTGTGTCTATAAGGGTGTGTGTGGATGTCTGTGTGCGCGTCTGTGTGTACCTGTGTTCGTGTGTATGTGAGAGTGTGTGTGTGTAGGAATATCTGTGTCCGTGTGTATGTGACAGTGTGCGTGTGTGTGTGTGTGTGTAGGAATATCTGTGTCAGTGTGTATGTGAGAGTGTGTGTGTGTGGTGCAGTGGTGATCACCTGTAATGTGACATGAACCCAAGGTCCCGGTTGAGGCCCTCCCTATGGGTACCGAACTTAGCTATCAGTCTCTGCTCGGCCACTTTTCCCTGCTGCCTGTCCCGAAGTCCACCTTGGAGGATGGTCACCCAAAGGTCCGAGGCTGAATGTCCTGGACCACGGAAGTGTTCCCCAACTCGGAGAGAACCCTCCTGTCTGTTGATTGTTGTGGGTGCCCATTCATCCGTTGTCGTAGCCTTTGCTTAACAATCAATTTTTCAATGTATAATTTCAGTTACATCACACTGTAAATGTTTGCTATAAATTCTGTGTTACGATCGAGCCCTCCACTATCACCTGATGAAGGAGCGTCGCTCTGAAAACTAGTGTGCTTCCAGTTAAACCTGTTGGACTATAACCTGGTGTTGTGTGATTTTTAACTTAGTCTACCTGTAGTGATTGTCATGAGGTCGGGTACCTGGACCTCATAGGATATGATCTCTCTGATGGAGGCTGTTAATCTGCACCAACAGACAGACCTGGCTAACACAGCGGGGTGAGTGTCAGGGATATTGTGATGCTGAATGCCTGACTCACTGAGAGGCTATTGTTAAAGGCTACGCATTTGTTAATAAAGGGGCGATTGGTTATGGAGTGCCACCCTCTGCAGGGTTATGTCACGAATGAAGCTTGTTGGTGCCATTGTGGGACAGGGCCATTGGGTCTTCACTTTGCACAGCTCCCGCTCATCCCATCCCCATCCCACCCCCTCCCCAAAATGTCCTGGAGCTGTTCTAGGTCCTCCTTGAGCAGGTAGGCGGTTGAGTCAACCCATCATTCTGGACTGTGTCAAGTCAGGACTGATGATGCTGAAGGGGTCCGTCAGTCAGCTGTTTCCGGTTTGTCCACTGACGAAACTTGATGTTGACGCAGCATCAACATTGACTTCATTCACAGGGAAAAGCAAGGAAGACTGGTGGCTTGGGAGGCCGTGTCCACTTGAGTGCAGCCAAGTATGAAGTGAATGAAAGCTGGATAACAACGGTTCAATGACGGGGGCGTGAAATCACACCAACCCAGGGGTGTATTGTTGAACTTTGGTAAGATCTGAGAGGAGTGAAGCTTTCCAGAGAGAAATGGAAATTGCTGGCATGACTGCCCAGAAAGGATCCTTGCTCTTTGTTCGAGATTTAGGAACATCATCTCTCAATCTAAGAGTCGTCTGAAATCCTTTCAATATTGAAATGAACGAACAATGCTTAGCATTTCCCCAACTTGCACACATTATATCTTTGTCACTCACTCCCTAAACCTGCGCTCCCCCTTTTCAGGGTTTCTCTCTCCCCCTGGTTTGTTACTGTCTCACCCAACAGAGCCTTCTCAGAAAAAAGAAAACACATGATCACATCATTTCAGTCAGTGACAGAGATTATAAAGAGCTTTGTCTCAATTAATATTCCTTGGGGCACTGACTAACTCCGGCCTCACAAACTGAAAAGGGACATGTTTATTCCCACTCTCTGTTTCCTGTCCTTTATCAATCCTGACACTAGGTCCTGCGACTTGAGCTCGCTGACAAATTTGACATCAGCTGAAGCAACACTGCTTTTTGACACTTCTGCATCCGGGTCACTGCAAATTCCTCCCTGCACTCACCTCTCCATTTCCCTTCAAGCGACTCCATCACTTCATCGGTCAGCTGTTTCCGGTTTCTTCACTGTCCATGTCCAGTACACTGGGGGGGGGGGGGGGGGGACCGCGGTATATTACCGCCCATCTGCTGCTCCAGAGTGTGCGTGTGACTCAGAGCCAGCTCTGAACCATCCCCAGAACAGTTTCAACTTGTCGGGGAATCTGTATTGATTGGAGCTGATGGAACCTTGCAGGATCTCTTCCAGTGAGTTATTTGTCAAGTTTTGTTTTAATGTGTGAAGTTATCGTGGACTGAGCCGCTTCTGTGCGCTTGGAGGAACTCGATTGCGATGTTGGATTTGTTGACACCTGCAACGCCATCATCTCCATGAACCAATGACCATCTCCTTCCAGAACAGCCCCTGTTATACAGGGAAGCCCCATCCCAGTGTTGAGGAAAGACACAACAACCGGAATTTGATTCCGAAATTGTCAAATTTAAGAGAAGGACGACATTGAAATCAAAGGAGATTTCAAAGTGTGACGGAGAGTGTTTGGGTATCATAGATGCATTTTCCAATATTTGTGATTGACCGATTGAGATTTGGATCATCCAGTAAACCTCAGGATGAAAAGTGCTCTCCCAATTTGGGGTTAATTCCCAATCGTCACCTGTTTGCTCAAGTTCTTCAAGAATACAATTGAATGGTGTAGGAACGGGACTGTTCCCCAGGCGATACCATCAGGTATAAATGAAAGGCTTTGGGAATAATATTGCCTCAGCTTTTAGTACAGAGAGATTGCTTGCTCAAAGGGATTCGCGCAGAAAATGTATGAAACCATTTCCCAGGTGCGGAAAATATATTACGTGATCCTCCCGATTGTAGCAATTCCTGGTAAGTGCCTTGCACGGCTGGCTTTGCGGGAATCTGAGGTTAGTCTGCGGTTTCACTCTCCCGTTTACAATGAGACATGGACAGGTTGTAACCAAGGTCATACAGAGGCAGACAATGGGTGAGTTAGATTCAGATCAGGCTCCCTGCAGAATCCCCAGCATCGCAGGCTCAGCATGAATTGCTTGACCATTGAATTTCCCGCCGGATCATTCCCCTCCTCCTGGAACCTTCTGGAAATCTTCTTTTCACCAGCGACTTCGGAGAGTTTCAGTGGAATTCAGTAGATGAGTCACTTTGGAACAGTGTGATATAAACTATGGAAATTGTATGTACTAAGTGCTAAAGCATTTAGGGTAAATTTCGTTCGGATGTTTGAGTAATTACCCGGTGTGTTTCTTTGTGTCTCTGAAGATAATAGTTCTATTAGCAGAGAGAGTTTAGATGGTGGCATGTGTCCTTAATGATGAAACAAACCTTTCTCAGTTCAGTGATCATTCTCCATTGTATAATTATATACTGTCCAGTGCATCACCTCATGTTGTGGTGATATGTTTACCGGAACTCGACCAGGGAAACTCAGCGAAAGTGGGGACTGCAGATGCTGGAAAAGCGCAGCAGGTCAGGCAGCATCCGAGGAGCAGGAAAATCAACGTTTCCGGCAATAGCTTTTACCCGTAGCATCGACTTCCTGCTCCTGGGATGCTGCCTGACCTCCTGTGCTTTTCCAGCACCACTCTCATCTTGCCGGGAAACTAAGCGTGCTCCCACAAAGGTTCCATACTGGGTGAATATTAGCTCTTTGTCTTCCAATTCTCTTCTGGAAATGAGCGCCTGTCCTGAATGAGCAATTTGTAATGTTTTGTTGCCCTGTCAACGCTATTTTATCCATTTGTGAATCTGTCCCTCGGAGCTCCCAAACGCATTGATCGCATTTTGGATGCTTGTTTTCCAAGGAATCTTTGAAAATCACCCTTCCGACCAAACTGCAGCACTGCCTGCTTGACACTGTAGTATTATTTTCATGGAAACGCGCACTGTGGTATTTTGGGATCGGTTAGCTCAATTGGCTGGATAGCTACTTTGCAATGCAGCGTGACGCCAAAAGCGTGCGCCCAGTGAAGGATTCTCCTTCTCAGTCTCTGTCATTGACTGAGGCACACAATATTCAGACTACACCACCCCCAGTCATCCCTCTCTTACTAGAGAGTAGTGCAAGGGTCAGCCCGAGGTTTCAAATGCACCTAGTACTCTCTGTATTGGAATATATTGCATTCTGTCCCCCTTCTTCCCAAAATAGAGTGGAGTTTACGCTCTGCTGAGACATGTCCCAACTTTAGGAATGTTGACTTGAATGCACCCCACTAATTTCGACAGTTTGTTTATCGAACTCTTTGAACAGCAGTATGGTGCAAGTGTTGGTCCCACGACCTTTTCATCACTGATATAAATTATTTGAATGTGAAAAGGACCGCGATGGTTGGCAAATTTGCAGATGACACCAGAATAAGTGATGTAGTGAAGAGGGCAAAAGGTGACTTCAGTGCCCAACAGCGCCTTGATCAGCTGGGCATTGGACCCAGAAGGTGCAGATGGCGTTTAATTTGGATAAATGTCAGATGTTGTATTTTGGTCAGGCAGAGCAGAGCAGGGCAGGACTTGGACATTTCATGGTCGGGTCCTGGGATGTGTTGCCGAACAGAGATGGATGAGACGCAGGCAGACAGAATGGTGAAGACAGTGTTTAGCAAGCTAACCTTCATTCGCAGTGTATTGAGTATAGGAGCTGGGACGCCATGTTGCAGCTAGACAGGACATTAGTGAGGTGACTTATAGGATGCTGTATTTAATTCAGATCTCACTGCAAACGGAAAGGTGCTGCTATCTTGTAAACATTCAGAAAGGACTGACAAGGCTGGTACAGGACTGAACGGTTTGAACGATAGGGAGAGGCTGAATGGGCTGGAGCTATTTTGTCTGGGACATTGGAGGCTGAGAGGTGACCTTCCAGAGGCTTATGAATTCATGAAGGGGACAGATAGGGGGAATAGCCAATGTTTGTGTTTTTCCCCATTATAGGGGAGCCCAAACCTCGAGCACATCGGCTTAAGTTGACCGGGTAAAGAGTTAAAAGGGACCTGCGGGGCAACGTTTCCATGCAGAGAGTAATGCGGTTATGGAATACGCTGCCAGAGGAAGTAGTGAAGACAGGTACAAATACACCATTAAACATACGGCTATGTGGGGAAATGGATAGGATAGAGATCAAATGCTGGTAAACAGAACATGCTTAATTTAGGATATTTGTTCTGTATGAGAGTCACACAGAAGGGTCTGTGCCTTATGACCCCAATGACTATGGCTTTAGGGACAGTCCTATTTATATTTGCAACTGTAGTCATTAATGTAGATTGTGTCTGTAGACTGCGCATTCCCAGAACGCATTGGTAAGGTGCTATGTTAGATGTTGCTATCGGGGAAATGATTTAATGACAACCCAGCTAATGTCAGCGTGTGGACAGCGTGTGGTTAGAGGGCAGGAACCAGAAAGTCAGCAAAAACCGGGTCTTGGGATGGGACTCCAGTGTCATGATCCTCAGGTTGATCCAGACCCTGATGGTCATGTGGAGGAGGAAGAGATACTGCTTCCAGTCTCCACCGTTCCATCTCTCTCTCCCTCAAACTCTGAGTGTGTTTTCGGGGGGGTGTGAGACAGGTGCGGTCTGTGATGTTAAGGGCACCAAGGGGAAGGGACAGGAAGAAAGCAGTGCTGTTGGGAATCTGCCACTACAATGTCAAATAGCACGGCAGGTTCAAAGGGCTGAATGGACTTCACCTTCTCCCAATTCTTGCACCCGAGACAGTCAGAGCTCAACTGAAAAAGCAGGTTAAGACAAAGATTTACCGCCTTAATGAAACGTTTCAAAGAAAAACAAAAACTGCTGCCGAAAGCTGGCTAGTCTGGTAGCATCTGCGGGGGGAAAGCATCGTTCACGTTTGGAGTCCGGGAATCCCTCTTCAGTTGAAGATGCCCTGAAGAGTTATCCTGAATGCTCAGCCAAGGAGCTGTTAAAGTGTTTAGGTTTCCTCCTTCAACTCCCCTCCAAAGCAGTGCATTCCAGGTACCCACTATCCTCTGGTGAAAGTCTTCACCTCTAAACACAAGCCTTTCACCTTCAATTATACGACCTTGTCATCTCTCATTACAGTATACCCTTGACTGAACCCTCCCAGTTAAACCTCCCTGTTAAAGGTTGGGTGGCACAGTGCACAGTGGTTAGCACTGCTGCCTCACAGCACCAGAGACCTGGGTTCAATACCTGCCTCAGGCAACTGTCTGTGTGGAGTTTGCACATTTTCACCGTGCCTGTGTGGGTTTCCTCTCACAGTCGAAAAATGTGCAGGTTAGGTGAATTGGCCATGCTAAATTGCCTGCAGTGTTGGGTAAAGGGAGTGGAATGGGTTGCTCTTCGGAGAGTCGGTGTGGACTTGTTGGGCTGAAGGGCCTGTTTCCACACTGTAAGTAATCTAATCCAAAAAAAAAACTCAGAAGGGAGCATTTTTGACATGAGACAGATTCGGAGCTGTCATTTTTAGATTCGACCTCAGACCTATCCCAGTCCAGATTAGAGTGGTGCTGGAAAAGCACAGCAGGCCAGGCAACATTTCCGGAGCAGATTCGGACCCGAAACAGCGATTTTCCTGCTCCTCAGATGCTGCCTGACCTGCTGTGCTTTTCCAGCACCACTCTAATCTTGACTGACCTCCAGCATCTGCAGTACCCACTTCCGATCAGACCGGTCCCAGCCAACTCATTTCAGTGCTAAGACCATCCATTGCTTTCTGGACAGATGCAGAGAAGGTTTGATCAATAATTTCTGATTTACATCTTACCCCCTGTCTCTTTCAGTTAATTTCCTGGTGATTTTGGTTCTTGCACGTGGAAAGTGTGGCCTCTCGAACTGCACAACGCGATGCCTGGTGGCCATGGCAACGTCGGATCTCCTGTTCCTCCTCGTGAACGTTATACTGTGGCAACTCAATAATTTTTACTTCCCAAGAAATTTCCTGGACATCACCCCTGTGTGCAGTGCTGTCTTTGTTCTGATCCATGTAACCACAGACTGCTCCGTCTGGTTCACTGTCCTTTTCTCCTTTGATCGTTTTGTGGTCATTTGCTGTCAGACACTGAAGAGAAAATATTGGACAGACAAGACCTTGGCTGTGGCTCTGGCTGCAACTGGCATTCTGCTCTGTTCAAAAAACATTCCCTTCTATTTCCGGTTTCAACCTGGGCGGATAGTTAACAATGTTCCATGGGGCTGCCGAACAAAAGCAATCTATTACACTGATCCCAGGTGGCTGGGATATAACTGGTTTGACAACGTTTTAACCCCTTTCATCCCATTCGTGTTAATCCTGTTGATGAACACTCTGACGGTCAGGTACATTTTAGTGGTCAGTCGAGTCCGCAAGAGCCTGAAGGGTCAGAGCAAGGGAGAGAGTCACAAAGACGCAGAGATGGAGAGCCGGAGGAAGTCAGTGATTACCCTCCTCACCATATCCACCAGCTTCATCCTTCTGTGGTTCGTGTATGTTACAAATTTCTTATACTTTGCCATTAACGGAACAACGTTTGGTGTTTTTGCACCAATCGGATACCTTGTCAAGGATGTCAGCTGCAGCACGAACACATTATTTTATGCAGTGACTCTGTCCAAGTTCAGAGCAAAGTTCAGGAATGCCATGCACCAACTGGTCACGTAAACTCTTCAGTTCATGACTCAGCAAAACAACTGAGAGAGCTCCAGAGGCAGCCACAGTTTCCCCAGTGCAGGGATTGCACATGTACGGCCAACAATTCTATCAGCACAACCCACATGGACCTGAGGATAACACCCAGTGGTGGACGGGATGGGGAGGGGGACAGGATGGGTCACCATTCACCATGCTCGGAACACACTGCTATCCCTGATTGACTGACAGGTTGTCACACACGGTGACACACAGACAGTGAGCAGCAGGAGGCCATTCAGCCCTTCCCCTCCTGCTGGCCCAGAAGATCACGGCTCATCCAATTATAATGTCAAATCCGCATTCACTTCTGTCCCTGAGGACCACCCCACTCCTCCCTGCCCCAAGACTCTATCCATCTCTGCACTGAAACTGTTGAAAGCCATGACAAAGGGCCAGCAGGTATGGAAGCAAGAGGAGACGGTTCAGGGCAGGGGAGGATGGGAAGAGGATGCAAGATTGATTGGAAATGACTGACTGGCTGTGAGTGATGGGTTCAGCTGGAACATCGGATCTTCACCGACGGCCCTGTGGATGAGAACTGAAGACCAGCAGGAGGGGGCCCTGCATTTCTCCTGCAAGGGAGGAGGGGGAGGAGCAGCAACAGTCCCTCCTGCACCATGATGATTGTCAGACTCACAATAAACGCTTTATTCCAACAGGGGAAAGGCTCCGGGTGCTGATGGTCCCCTCTCATTGAAATTTGAAATTATTTTCTCTTGTTCTGTTTACTTTTGCAAGAGTTTCTTGAGCCCAACTCCCATGCACTCACAACCCTGGGATATTAACCACCCCATCATACTGGGATATTACCCCCATTTCACTGGGATATTAACCCTCCCTCATTGGGATATTACCCCCATTTCACTGGGATATTAACCCTCCCTCATTGGGATATTACCCCATCTCACTGCGATATTAACCCTCCCTCATTGGGATATTACCCACCATCTCATTGGGATAGTAACCCTCCCCCATTGGGATATCAGCCCCCATCATTCGGGTAATGGATGAACTGAAGGGAATTTATATTAGGCAGGAACTGGTGTTGAATAGACTGTTAGGTCTGAAAAAGCGCAGCAGGTCAGGCAGCATCCAAGGAGCAGGAGAATCGACATTTCAGGCAGGAGCCCTTCTTCAGGAATGAGGAAAGTGTGCCAAGCAGGCTAAGATAAAAGGTAGGGAGGAGGGACTTGGGGAATGGGCATTGGGAATGCGGTAGGTGGAAGGAGGTTAGGGTGAGAGTGATAGGCCAGAGTGGGGGTGGGAGCTGAGAGGTCAGGAAGAAGATTGCAGGTTAGGAAGGTGGTGCTGAGTTTGAGGGCTGGGATTGAGACAAGGTGAGGGGAGGGAAATGAGGAAACTGGAGAAATCTGAGTTCATCCCTTGTGGTTGGACGGTTCCTGGGCGGAAGATGAGGTGCTCTTCCTCCAGCCATCGTGTTGCTATGGTCTGGGGATGGAGGAGGCCAAGGACCTGCATGTCCTTGGTGGAGTGGGAGGGGGAGTTGAAGTGTTGAGCCACGGGGCGGTTGGGTTGGTTGGTCCAGGTGTCCCAGAGGTGTTCTCTGAAATGTTCCGAAAGTAGGCGGCCTGTCTCCCAAATATAGAGGAGGCCACATCGGGTGCAGCGGATGCAATAAATGATGTGTGTGGATGTGCAGGTGAATTTATGGCGGATATGGAAGGATCCCTTGGGGCCTTGGAGGGAAGTAAGGGGGGAGGTGTGGGCGCAAGTTTTGCATTTCTTGTGGTTGCAGGGAAGGTGCCGGGAGTGGAGGTTGGGTTGGTGGGGGTTGTGGACCTGACAAGGGAGTCACGGAGGGAGTGGTCTTTCCGGAATGCTGATAGGGGAGGGGAGGGAAATATATCCCTGGTGGTGGGGTCCGTTTGGAGGTGGCGGAAATGACGGCGGATGATACGCTGTATACGGAGGTTGGTGGGGTGGTAGGTGATGACCAGAGGGGTTCTGTCCTGATGGCGATTGGAGGGGCGGGGTTCAAGGGCGGAGGAGCGGGAAGTGGAGGAGATGTGGTGGAGAGCATCGACCACGTCTGGGGGGATATTGCGGATATTACACACACCCTCACTGGGATATTACATCCCCTTCACTGGGATATTACACCTTGCTCATTGGGATATTCCACACACCTCACTAGGATTTTACACCCCCCTCACTGGGAAATTAGACCACCCTCTCCGCAATATTACACCATCCTCATTGGGATATTACACCCACCTCACTGCGATATTACACCCCCCTTGACTGGGATATTACACCCACCTCACTGGGATATTACACCCCGCTCACTGGGAAACTACACCCACCACACTGGGATATTACACCATCCTTGCTGGGATATTACACCCCCTCACTGGGATATTACACCCCCTCACTGGGATATTACACTCCCACCCACCCCCACTGGGATATTGCACCCTCCCACTCACAGAGATATTACACCCCCTCACTGGGATATTACACACCCCCCCAATGGGATACTACACCCTCCCCCTCACAGAGATATTACACCCCCTCACTGGGATATTACACACCCTCACTGGGAAGTTACACACTCCCTAATTGGAATATTACACCTTCCCCTTCACTCGGAGATTACACCCCACTCACTGGGATATTACACCACCCTTCACTGGGATATTACATCCCTCCTTCACTGGCATATTATACAGCCCTCACTGGGATATTACATGCCCCACCTTACTGGGATATTATACACCCTCTCTGGTATATTACACCACCATCTCTGGGATATTACACTGCCCCTTACTGAGATATTACAACCCTTTCACTGGGATATTACACCCACCACACTGGGATATTACAACCAACTTTACTGGGATATTACACCACATCTCTGGGTTATTACACCCCCTTCACTGGGATATTACAACCACCCTCACTGGGATATTACACCACACTCACTGTGATATTACACCGCCTCACTGGGATAATACACCCCCTTCATTGGGATATTACACCATCCTCACTGGGATATTACAACCCATCACTGGGATATTACGCACACCCTCATTGTGATATTACACCCCTCCTCACTGGGATATTACACACCCTTCATTGGGATATTACATCATCCTTGCTGGGATATTACACCCCCTCACTGGGATATTACACTCCCCCCCTACTGGGATATTACACCCTGCCCCTCACAGAGATATTACACTCCCTCACTGGGATATTACACTGCCCCTCACTGAGATATTACACCCCACTCACTGGGATATTATATCCCTCTCACTGGGATATTACACCCACCACGCTGGGATATTACAACCACATTTACTGGAATATTACACCACCCTCACTGTGATATTACACCACCTCACTGGGATACTACACCACCTTCACTGGAATATTACACCACCCTCACTGGATATTACACTGCCCCTCACTGGGATATTACACCCTGCTCACTGGGATATTATACCCCCCTCACTGGGATATTACACCCACCACACTGGGATATTACAACCACCCTTACTGGGATATTACACCATCCTCACTGTGATATTACACCACCTCACTGGGATATTATACTCCCTTCACTGGGATGTTACACCATCCTCACTGGGATATTACATCCCCTCACTGGGATATTACCCTCCCCTTAACTGGAATATTACACCCTACCCCTCACAGAGATATTACACTCCCTCACTGGGATATTACACCACCCTTCACTGCGATATTGCACCCCCTCTCATTGGCAATGATACACCCCCTTCACTGGAAAATTACATCCACTCTCACTGGGATATTACACCCCCCCCCCCAACTGGGATATTACACACCCTCACTGGGAAGTTATACACTCCCTCATTGGGATATTACACCTTCCCCTTCACTGGGATATTACATCCCCTTCACTCGGATATTACACCCCATTCACTGGGATATTACACACCCTCACTGGGAAGTTACACACTCACTCATTGGAATATTACACCTTCCCCTTCACTGAGATATTAGATCCCCTTCACTCAGAGATTACACCCCACTCACTGGGATATTACATCCCTCCTTCACTGGGATATTATACTGCCTTCACTGGGATATTACACGCCCCACCTTACTGGGATATTAAACCCCCCCCCCCCCTCACTGGTATATTATACCACCCTCTCTGGGATATTACACCACCCCTTCATGGGAAATATTACACTCTCCTCACTTGGATATTATGACCACTCACTGGGATATTACACCACCCTCACTGGGATATTACACTGCCCCTCACTGAGATATTACACCCCATTCACTGGGATATTATACCCCTCTCACTGGGATATTACACCCACCTTCACTGGAATATTACACCACCCTCACTGGATATTACAACCACACTTACTGGGATATTACACCCTGCTCACTGTGATATTACACTCTCTCACTGGGATATTACACCCCCTTCACTGGGATATTACATCATCCTCACTGGGATATTACATCCCCTTACTGGGATATTACGCACAGCCTCTTGTGATATTACACCCCTCCTCACTGGAATATTTCACCCCCCCTTCACTGGAATATTATGCATCCCCTCACTGTGATATTGCACCCCCTACACTGGGATATTACACCACCCCTCTCACTGGGATATTACACTCCCTTCACTGGGATGTTACACTGTCCCCCTCACTGGGATATTACACACCCCTTTCACTGGGATACTACATCGCCCCTCATTGGGATATTACACACACACCCTCAGTGGGATATCACATCACCTCACTGGGATATTGCGCACACCTTCACTGGGATATTACACACACCTCACTAGGATTTTACACCCCCTCACTGGGAAATTACAGCCCACTCACTGCGATATTACACCCTCCTCACTGGGATATTACAGCCCCCCTCACTGCGATATTACACCCGTCTTGACTGGGATACTACACCACCCTCCTGGTATATTACACCCCCTCACTGGTATATTACATCCACCACACTGGGATATTACGCCCACTCACTGGCATATTGCACCACCCTCACTGGGATATTACACCCCCTCACTGGGGTATTACACCCCCTCACTGGGGTATTACACACCCCTTCACTGGGATAATACACCACCCTCTCACTGGGATATTACACCCTCCCTCATTGGGATATTATACCCCCCCTCCTCACTGGGATATTACACCCATTCTTACTGGGATATTACACTGCCCCTCACTGAGATATTACACCCCACTTACTGGGATATTACAACCACCCTCACTGGGATATTACACCACCCTCACTGTGATATTACACCACCTCACTGGGATATTACACCACCTTCACTGGATATTACACCTCCCTCACTGGATATTACACTGCCCCTCACTAGGATATGACACCCTGCTCACTGTGATATTACACCACCTCACTGGGATACTACACCACCTTCACTGGAATATTACACCACCCTCACTGGATATTACACTGCCCCTCACTGGGATATTACACCCTGCTCACTGGGATATTATACCCACCTCACTGGGATATTACACCCACCACACTGGGATATTACAACCACCCTTACTGGGATATTACACCATCCTCACTGTGATATTACACCGCCTCACTGGGATATTATACTCCCTTCACTGGGATGTTACACCATCCTCACTGGGATATTACATCCCCTCACTGGGATATTACCCTCCCCTTAACTGGAATATTACACCCTACCCCTCACAGAGATATTACACTCCCTCACTGGGATATTACACCACCCTTCACTGCGATATTGCACCCCCTCTCATTGGCAATGATACACCCCCTTCACTGGAAAATTACATCCACTCTCACTGGGATATTACACCCCCCCCCCCCAACTGGGATATTACACACCCTCACTGGGAAGTTATACACTCCCTCATTGGGATATTACACCTTCCCCTTCACTGGGATATTACATCCCCTTCACTCGGATATTACACCCCATTCACTGGGATATTACACACCCTCACTGGGAAGTTACACACTCACTCATTGGAATATTACACCTTCCCCTTCACTGAGATATTAGATCCCCTTCACTCAGAGATTACACCCCACTCACTGGGATATTACATCCCTCCTTCACTGGGATATTATACTGCCTTCACTGGGATATTACACGCCCCACCTTACTGGGATATTAAACCCCCCCCCCCTCACTGGTATATTATACCACCCTCTCTGGGATATTACACCACCCCTTCATGGGAAATATTACACTCTCCTCACTTGGATATTATGACCACTCACTGGGATATTACACCACCCTCACTGGGATATTACACTGCCCCTCACTGAGATATTACACCCCATTCACTGGGATATTATACCCCTCTCACTGGGATATTACACCCACCTTCACTGGAATATTACACCACCCTCACTGGATATTACAACCACACTTACTGGGATATTACACCCTGCTCACTGTGATATTACACTCTCTCACTGGGATATTACACCCCCTTCACTGGGATATTACATCATCCTCACTGGGATATTACATCCCCTTACTGGGATATTACGCACAGCCTCTTGTGATATTACACCCCTCCTCACTGGAATATTTCACCCCCCCTTCACTGGAATATTATGCATCCCCTCACTGTGATATTGCACCCCCTACACTGGGATATTACACCACCCCTCTCACTGGGATATTACACTCCCTTCACTGGGATGTTACACTGTCCCCCTCACTGGGATATTACACACCCCTTTCACTGGGATACTACATCGCCCCTCATTGGGATATTACACACACACCCTCACTGGGATATCACATCACCTCACTGGGATATTGCGCACACCTTCACTGGGATATTACACACACCTCACTAGGATTTTACACCCCCTCACTGGGAAATTACAGCCCACTCACTGCGATATTACACCCTCCTCACTGGGATATTACAGCCCCCCTCACTGCGATATTACACCCGTCTTGACTGGGATACTACACCACCCTCCTGGTATATTACACCCCCTCACTGGTATATTACATCCACCACACTGGGATATTACGCCCACTCACTGGCATATTGCACCACCCTCACTGGGATATTATACCCCCTCACTGGGGTATTACACCCCCTCACTGGGGTATTACACACCCCTTCACTGGGATAATACACCACCCTCTCACTGGGATATTACACCCTCCCTCATTGGGATATTATACCCCCCCTCCTCACTGGGATATTACACCCATTCTTACTGGGATATTACACTGCCCCTCACTGAGATATTACACCCCACTTACTGGGATATTACAACCACCCTCACTGGGATATTACACCACCCTCACTGTGATATTACACCACCTCACTGGGATATTACACCACCTTCACTGGATATTACACCTCCCTCACTGGATATTACACTGCCCCTCACTAGGATATGACACCCTGCTCACTGGGATATTACACCACCCTCACTGGGATATTACACCACCTTCACTGGGATATTACACCCCCTTCACTGGGATATTACACCATCCTCACTGGGATGTTACATCCCCTCACTGGGATATTACGCACAGCCTCTTGTGATATTACACCCCTCCTCGCTGGAATATTTCACCCCCCCTTCACTGGAATATTACGCATCCCCTCACTGTGATATTGCACCCCCTACACTGGGATATTACACCACCCCTCTCACTGGGATATTACACACTCCTTTCATTGGGATACTACATCGCCCCTCATTGGGATATTACACACACCCTCACTGGGATATCACACTACCTCATTGAGATATTGCGCACACCTTCACTGGGATATTACACACACCTCACTAGGATTTTACACCCCCTCACTGGGAAATTACACCCCACTCACTGCGATATTACACCCTCCTCGCTGGGATATTACACCCACCTCACTGCGATATTACACCCGTCTTGACTGGGATACTACACTACCCTCCTGGTATATTACACCCCCTCACTGGTATATTACACCCACCACACTGGGATATTACACCCTCCCTCATTGGGATATTATACCCCCTCTCACTGGGATATTACACACCCCTTCACTAGGATATTACATCCTGCTCACTGGGTTATTATACTCCCCCCTTACTAGGATATTACACCCCCCTCACTGGGATATTACGCCCTCCCTCACCCTCCCTCTATAGTTCGCCTTACAACCTTTCTTAAGCAAATGTACAACATTAGCCATCCTCCAGTGATTCTGCTGCTCACTCGTAGGTATCGATGAAGCAAATATTTCTGCAAGAGTTTCAGCAATTACCTCTCTTATTTTCAAAATGTTGTTGGATACATTAAATCAAATCCTGGAGATTGATCCACCTTTATATTGTCTAAGACCCTCAGAACTTCCCCTTCTGTAATGTGAACCATTTCTAAAACATCAGCATGTATTTCTCTGCATTCTCTGGACTCCTTTTCTTTCTGCACAGTAATAAAACTGATGCAAAATATTCATTTAGCACCTCTCCCATCTCCTGAGGTTCAACACAAAGAAATTCTTCTTGATCTTTAAGGAACTCTACTTTTGCACAACGTACCCCTGTTACCTTTAATATAATTTGTAGAATCTCCTTATATTATACATAACTTTACCTGCCAATGCTATCTAGTATCCATCGTTTGTGTTCATACATAAATATTGTTGTGTATTTGAACTTTTTGTATTTATGAATAAAAATTGTCATGCACATTTCTTACTTATTTATCAATATTATTTGTTCAGTGGAGCTGTTTGAGCTTCTATATAAATTCTATTAAATATATGCCAAATAACATTTTATTTTGTTATTTATAAACAAACAGCTCCAATACACAATTATATTTATACATAAATACTAATAGTTGCATTACAACAATATTTATAAATAAATAAGAACAGTTCCAATACACAATTATGTACAACTTTTTGGAGCTGTTTGTGTTTATAGATAAATATTGCTGTGTATTGGAGATGTTTGTGTGTATACATGTTGTAGGCATTGTTGTGAATTGGAGCTGTTCGTGTTTATATACAAATTCTATCCTATGTTGAAACTGCTCTTGTTTATATATAAATATGAGGGGGTGTTGGAAGTTGCAGCTGCCTTCTACCCACCAGCACTACAATGTCTGACCACTTGGGGCTGCTGCTGAGCTCCTCAGTGTGACGGGATGGATCTGCAGTCCCAGCGATGGCCTGACGGGCGGCGGCACAGAGCAGCGGCGGTCGCGTGTTGGCGCCTGCGGGGAATGATTAGGCGGGGGCACTCGGTCTCTCGCTGTTGGGACAGGAACAAATATTCGGGATGGGGGGGAATGTATTTAAAGAGCACCGGGGGGGGCAAGAGTGAGGGATAGAGAGAGATTGGCAGAGGGTTAAAGATTGTCAAAGGGGGAGAATTAAATGGAGGATAAGGAGGGCAAGGTTTAATAAGAGGGTGATAGGGAAGGGTTTAACAACAGGAAAAGGGTTTAAAACAGGGAGAGGGTTAAATATATTGGAACAGGGAGAGGGTTTAAAACAGGGAGAGGGTTTAAAAACAGGGAACAGGGAGAGGGTTTAAAACAGGGAACAGGGAGAGGGTTTAAAAACAGGGAACAGGGAGAGGGTTAAATAGAGGGAACAGGGAGAGGGTTTAAAACAGGGAACAGGGAGAGGGTTTAAAACAGGGAACAGGGAGAGGGTTAAATAGAGGGAACAGGGAGAGGGTTTAAAACAGGGAACAGGGAGAGGGTTTAAAAACAGGGAACAGGGAGAGGGTTAAATACATTGGAATAGGGAAAGTGTTTAAAAACAGGGAAAGGGTTAAATAAGGGGAACAGGGAAAGGGTTTAAAAACAGGGAACAGGGAGAGGGTTTAAAACAGGGAGAGGATTAAATACATTGGAATAGGGAAGGTGTTTAAAAACAGGGAGAGGGTTAAATAAGGGGAACAGGGAAAGGGTTTAAAAACAGGGAACGGGGAGAGGGTTTAAAACAGGGAGAGGATTAAATACATTGGAATAGGGAAGGTGTTTAAAAACAGGGAGAGGGTTAAATAAGGGGAACAGGGAAAGGGTTTAAAAACAGGGAGAGGGTTAAATAGAGGGAACAAGGAAAAGGTTTAAAAACAGGGAGAGGGTTAAATAGAGGGGAACAGGGAAAGGGTTTAAAATAGGGAAAGGGTTAAATATATTGGAACAGGGAGAGGGTTAAATAAGGGGACCAGGGAAAGTGTTTAAAACAGGGAGAGGGTTAAATACAGGGGAAGGGGTTTAAAAACAGGGAGAGGGTTAAATAGAAGGGAACAGGGAAAGGGTTTAAAAACAGGGAGAGGGTTAAATAGAAGGGAACAGGGAAAGGGTTTAAAAACAGGGAGAGGGTTAAATACAGGGGAACAGGGAAAGGGTTTAAAAACAGGGAGAGGGTTTAAAAACAGGGCGAGGGTTAAATAAGGGGAATAAGGAAAAGATTTAAAAACAGGGAGAGGGTTTAAAAACAGGGAGAGGGTTAAATAGAGAGGAACAGGGAAAGTGTTTAAATACTGGGAATAGGTCAAGGTTTTAATTACAGGGAGAGGGTTAAAGACAGGGATATAGGGAACGTGTTTAAAACAGGGAGAGGGTTAAGTACAGGGGTACAAGGAAGGGTTTAAAAACAGGGAGAGGGTTAAATATAGGGGAATAGAGAAAGGGTTTATAAACAGGGGAATAGGGTGCAGTTTAAACACAAGGGAACCTGAGGCTTAAACACAGCAATAGGGAGAGGGTTAAATACAGGGGGACAAGGAATAAGTTTGATACAGGGGAATAGGTGAAGGTTAAAAACAGGAACGGGGCAGCGTTTATATAGCAAAGCAGGAAGGGTGTTCAATACAGGGGAACAGAAATACAGTTGAATACTGGGGAGCAGAGAGAGTGCAAAATACAAAGGAACAAGGAGTGTGTTCAATACAAAGGAACAAGGAGAGGATTACATCTGAGGAAAACAAATCGGTTAAATCCAGGGGAACTGGGAAAGTGTTAAATACAAGAGAAAAAGGCAAGGGGTAACTACAAGGGAACAGGGAATTAAATACAGGGGAAATACTACAGGGGAAGGGGTAAATACAGGGAGGGAGTTAAATATAGAGTAGTAGGGAGAGGATTAATTACATAGTAAAATGGTGAGGGCTAAATACAGGGGAAATGGAGAGGATTAAATACTGGGGAAGGGAGAAGTGAAATAGACAGTAATAGGTTTAATGCCGATTATAGGATTAATTTGAGAGTAATAGGAAAAGAGTTAAACACAGTTAAAAATTGTAATTGGGAAAATTTAAACAGTAATAGTGAGAGGGTTAAATAAAACATGACAGGTACAGTATTACAGAGCATAATAGGGACAGGATTAAACACACCAGTGGAAAATTGAATACAGAAAGAGGGTTAAATACAAAGTAACAGGGAGAGACTTTAATACAGAGTAATAGGGAGATGATTTAATACAGAGAGGGTTAAAACAGGTAAATAGAGATACAATTAAATACAGATTAGACAGGATAAATGTAGAGAGGATTAAATACAGAGGAATAAACAGTGTATTAAGTGCAGGTAAGAGGGAGAATGCTAAGTATTAAAAACAGGATTAACTACATAGTGTGATTCAATATGACGAGGAATACATAAATATAGAGGAATAGAGAGAGTTAAATACAGAAAGAGAGGCGTTTAAATACAGCCCAATTGTGACAGATGGGTTTACACACATCCTGAGAGAAAGCGTGGTTCAAATATTGGGGGAGAGAGGATTTAACACACACGCTGAGAGAGAGGTTTAAATATTGGGGGGAGAGGGGATTAGCTAAAGAGAGTGTCTGACTGAGTTGTCAGTGATTCCATCCAATCCGCTGACTGCAATGTCCTTGTCAATGCCTGCCCATTCATTTTCAGCCCAGGACCGCCAAGAAAACAGAGATGTAAGTTTCACTTCCAGTCGACTGAGATAAAGGAGTGTGTGTCTCTGCTGAGGAGGTTCACTGACCGTGAAGAGAGAGAGAGAGAGAGAGAGAGAGAGAAAGAAAACCGACTCCTTTCACAAGCAGCACTTGCCATCACCACGTGCAGTGCAGGTAATTATGCATCAGTTCTGTTTGCGGTCAGAGTTGCTGCATTGAAAGTGAATGCGTTTATCAAGAGTGATTTCATACTCCAAGAATTTTGGCTCTCTTCTTCTCTTTCCATGTCTCTGTCTCTCTGTGTCTCTCTGTCTGTCTGTCTGTCTGTCTGTCTCTCTCTCTCTCTCTCTCTCTCTCTCTCTCTCCTTTTATCGTGCACACAGGAAGACCAGGCCTAGAATCTATCCCCGCTCTGAGCTAGATAAACTCAAAATATCAGAGGCAGACCTCTCAGACACATGACCACACGTAAATGCACCCTGCCCTGGGGGGAGAGGAAATGAGGCAGGGTTCCTGCTCTCAGTGACTGTACTGTTATACAGTCATACACCGCAGAAACAAACCCTTCAGTCCAACCAAGCCATGCTGCTGATAATCCCCAACTCAGCCAGCCCCACCTGCTTCTGCTTGGCTCATTTCCCTCCGAAACTTGCTTGCCGAAATGTCTTTTGAACATTGCAACTGTCCCAGCATCTGTGACTTCCTCTGAAGTTAATTCAGTATGCGAACAACTGTGTGTGTGTAATAAAAAAAATTTCCCTTCCATGTCATCTTTTAAAAGTCTTTCTCCTCCCACCTTAAGAATCTGCCCCCTCGTCTTCCAATCCCCCATCCTGGGGAAGAAAGAACCGCCATTTATCTTACCTATACCCGCCATGATTTTATAAATCTCTAAGGCCACCGCTCAACCTCCTCGGCTCCAGTGAAAAGCATGCCAGCCCATCCAACCTTTCCCTATAACTCAAACCCTCCGTGCCTAGCAAATCTCTTCTGATGCTGCCTGACCTGCTGCGCTTTAACCAGCAACACATTTTCAGCTCCAATCTCTTCTGAGCCCTCCCCAGCTTGATAATATCCTTCCTATAACAGGCCAGGCCGGACTGGACACAGGATCCCAGAAAAGGTCTTACCAACACTTAACGACCTCAGCGTGAGTTCCTGACTTCTATACTCCCCTGGGTTAGAGAGAAAGAAAGGAAATCAGCCAGGGTTCCTGCTCCTGATCACTGCATAGCAACTCCTGGGTTAGAAAGAGGAGTTCGCTGACATGATTTCTGTACCTGATCACTGCACAGTGACTGCTGGGTTCGACAGAGGTGGGAAGTCAGCCTGCTCCTGATCATTATCCGGTGATCCCTGGGTTAGAGGGAGTGGGGGAGGGGGAATCAGTCAGTGTACCTGCTCCTGAGCACTGTCCAGTGATCCCTGGGTTAGAACGAGTGAGAGAAGGGGAATCAGCTAGGGTTTCTGGTCTTGATAACTGGCTTGTGATCCCTGGGTTAGAGAGAGATGGGAAAAATCACCTGACGTTCCTGCTGCTGTTCACTGTGCACTGATCCCCTGGATCAGAGACAGCGGCAAGGGAAATCAGCCAAGGTTCCTGCTCCTGAACAGTGATCCCAGAGATAGGGAGAGAGGGGGTGTGGGGAGTTAGCCAAGGTTCCTACTCCTGAACAGTGATCCCAGAGGTAGAGAGAGAGAGAGAGAGGGGTGTGGAGAATTAGCCAAGGTTCCTACTCCTGGACAGTGTTTAGTGACCCAGGTGTTAGAAAAACTGGAATTCAGTCAGGGTTCGAATGCACAGTGACCTGCAGTTGTTAATATTTGATAACTGCAGCACACTGTGCTGAATGTCTCCCTAGCCCCTGGTGAAGGGTGTTGACCGTGTCTCAGTGAAGCTACTGTTCTCCTGGAGTCACAGGTTGGGTTTTTTTGGGCCAGACCTCTGGGCATTACTGGATCAGTGGGTGCTGGAAGGGCACAGCAGGTCAGGCAGCATCCAAAGTGCAGCGAAATCGACGTTTCGGGCAAAAGCCCTTCATCAGGAATCAACAGGCTCTCTCGGGATGAAGGGAGGCGCTGTCGGGGGGGTCAGTGCCGAGGGGGTGCCGCGCTGTCGGCAGGTCAGCGCTGAGGGGGTGCCACGTTGTCAGCGGGTCAGTGCCAAGTGGGCACCGTGCTATGGGGAATGCAGTGTTTTGGGTGTAATTCTATCCTATTTGCCATGTCCGATGAATGCAAAAGATCACAATATAATTTTTGGGAATAGAGCTGGCAGTGTCCTTCCTAGTGGCCGTGGGTCTAATGTTGATCCACAAAACTATATAACTGAAATAACAGAGGCTGAGGGTTATGTATCCCTTTGATCTGTGTGGGAACGTAGTGTGCAGATACAGACTGTTGTGTTTCCTGTACTGCATGTGATCATTCCTGAAACAATGTACCAGGATAGTATTTCCTCTGGCTGTTAAATATTTGGAATACTTTTGAGGAGAATGATATTATTGAAATTGTTGTCTTCCTGCTCGTTATTTTCTCACCACTGCCTGTCTGTCTCTATTAGTTTTGCCTCTCTCTCTTTTCTGACCACCACACATTCGGTCTTCTTTCCTCACGAAGTGTACATTCCTCCCTTTCTCTCCCTTGCCCCATCTCTCAGCTGCTCTGTCGGTGACTTGCTATAGTCTTTTCTCTTTCTTTCTCTCTCTCTCTCTCTCTCTCTCTCTCTCTCTCTCTCTCCCCCCTTCAGTCACCCATTCTGGTTCCAGTCCACTCTGTGGCTGTAGCCTTCTGTAGGTCGTGCTGACGAGAGTCAAGTCCAGACTTGGCCTCAGACCTCCAGTACCACAGAGAACACGTTGTTCTTGAATGCCCCTGGCTGCTGGCCCAGCATTTAATTTGTTATTTCTGCTGCGTGTTAATTAAGTTACATTGTTAAGGAGTCACTTCAGATGCAAGGGTTGAGAGAGCCGGGAGCTTTGATTCTCTCGTTTTCTGCTGCTTCATCTCTGCCTCTTGATGTCCCTTCGCCCACCCCGCACTGCTCTACTTTCTGTCTCTTTGAGTTACGTTCCCTACAGGGATGGAAACAGGCCCTTCGGCCCAACAAGCCCACACTGGCCCTCCGAAGAGTATCCCACTCAGACCCATTCCCCTACGTTTAATTCATGCACTTAGCCTGCACACTATGGGTAATTGAGCATAGCTAATTCACCCTGACTTGCACATCTTCACACTGTGGGACGAAACCGGAGCACCTGGAGGAAATCCACACTGACACACACACATGTGGGAGAATGTGTAAACTACACAGACAGTTGCCCAAGGCAGGAATCGAACCTGGGCCCCTGTTGCTGTGAGGCAGCAGTGCTAACCACTGAGCCACCGTGCCACTCCATGTTCTGTGAGCACTAACTGTTGGGTCAGTAGTTATTCCATTGCATTTTGGTAGCGATCCTCACTGTCCTTTGTTCGGATTGTCAGTGGGATGTTTTGCTGTGAGCTCCACAAATCCAATTCTCTGAAAATCTTCATCTGATGAAAATAATGACTGTGTCTATCAATTCTCAGCAACTGATGAAGATTCTGCCGCACGGTGGCACAGTGGTTAGCACTGCTGCCTCACAGCGCCAGAGACCCGGGTTCAATTCCCTCCTGTGTGGAGTTTGCATGTTCTCCCCGTGTCTGCGTGGGTTTCCTCCGGGTGCTCCGGTTTCCTCCCACACTCCAAACATGTGTGGGTCAGGTGAATTGGCCATGCTAAATTGCCCGTAGTGTTAGGTAGGGGGTAAATGTAGGGGTGTGGGTGGGTTGTGCTTCGGCGGGTCGGTGTGGACTTGTTGGGCCGAAGGGCCTGTTTCCACACTGTAAGTAATCTAATCTAATCTAATATCCAATGCACGAACTTCAAAAGCCGCTTACACACAGACACAAACCCAGTGTCATCCTCACAGGAGCAGGCTGTCTCTGACACACCCAGAGTGTCTCAGTCTCCCCCCCCCCCCCCCCCCCGCCCAACACACACTCCTAGAGGAACAGGTTCCCTCCCCCATCCTGATACATGCAGAAGAACAGATTGTCCCCCCGACACTCCCATACGGACAGGCTCTTCTCCCCCATCTGACCCCCCCCCACCCCCCCAACACAGAAGAACAGGATCTCCCCTCTGCTCACACAGGAACACACACCCCCCTCCACAGCCACAGGACCTTGCCCTCCTCAGCCCCACTCTCCCACAGGAGCACAGCCTCTCCTGTCGTCAGAAGGCATACAGCCGAACACATGCATAGTCAACCAACTTTGCTGAAGTGAACCATTCCTACATTTGGCCCATATCCCTCTGACCCTTTCCTATCCTTCCATCATGTGCATATGTCTTTAAAGTATTGTCATTGTTCCTGCTTCTACCACTTCCTCTGGCAGCTCATTCCATTCACGTACCACCCTCTGTAGGGAAAAAGTTGCCCCTTAGGTCTCTTTTATATCTTTCCCCTCTCACCCTAAACCTGTGCCCCTCTAGTTCAGGACTCCCGATCCCAGGGAAAAGACTTTGCCTAGTTACCCTATCCATGCCCTTCATAACTTTGTAAACCTCTATAAGGTCACCCCTCAGCCTCCGATGCTCCAGGGAAAACAGCCCCAGCCTGTTCAGCCTCTCCCTGTAGTTCGGGTCCTCCAACCCTGGTAACACCCTTGTAAATCTTTTCTGAACCCTTTCAAGTTTGACACCATCTTTCCGATAGGAAGGAGACCCCCTTGCACATGCTAGTGCTTTTCTTAAAGACTCCTGCTGTCTGTGCCTCTGCCCCCATCTGGCAGCGTTTTGCAGACTCTGACCACTCTCTGTGTAAACAACTTGCCTCTCGCGTCTCCTTTTGAACGTTCCCACTCTCCCCCTAAATGCACGCCTCCTCGCATTAGTCATTTCATGTCAGCTGAAAAGATTCTGTCCATCCGCCCTCTCTGATAATTTTATTGACTCTTCCCAGCCTGCACTGCTCCAGAGATAACGACCTGTATTTTTCCAGCCTCTCCTCGTCTCATCCGGGCACCCTCCTGGTAAACCTCTTTCACCCCCCTCTCCAAAGCCTTCGCATTCTTCCTGTAATGTCACAAGCAGAACTGAAAGCAATATTCTCAGTGTGGCCTAACCAAAATCTAATAAAGCTCACTTTCTGCCTCTTGTACTCTGTTCCCTGACCAATGAAGGCAAGCATGCCATAGGCCGCCTTCCCCACCATATCTACTTGCGTGGCCCCTTTCAGGGAATTGTAGTCTTGAACCCCAACTCCATCAGTGCTGTTCAGGGTCCTGTCATTAACTGTATACCTTTCCTGAACGTTTGATCCCCTTAAGTGTAGCACTTCACACTTATGAGGTTTGACCTCCCATCTGCCATTTCGCCACCCATATCTGCAACTGACCTATATCCCACTTTGACAACCTTCTGCACTATCCACAACTCCACCCATCTTTGGATATCGTCTGCAAATTTACTTACCGACCCATCTGCGTTTTCATCCAGGTCACACATCACAGACAGCAGAGTCCCTGTCCGGATCCCTGCGGGACACCACTAATCACAGACCTCCAGCCAGGATATCACGAGCCTCATCTCATTATCCTCCAGATCCTTCACCTGGGTGAAGGTATTCAAGGTATTAGAACATAGAACAATACAGTGCAGAACAGGCCCTTCAGCCCTCGATATTGCACCAACCGGTGAACTCATCTAAGCCTGTCCCCTTACATTATCCCATCATCATCATCATCATCATCATCCATGTGCTTATCCCACGATTGCTTAAATCTCCCACAGTCCAAAGATGTGCAGGTCAGGTGAATTGGCCATGGTAAATTGCCCGTAGTGTTAGGTGCATTAGTCAGAGGGAAATGGGTCTGGGTGGGTTACTCTTCAGAGGGTTGGTGTGGACTTGTTGGGCTGAAGGGCCTGTTTCCACACTGTAGGGAATCTAATCTAACCTAACCACTGAGCCACCATGCCGCCCATAACTGCCACGCTGTCAGAGGAGCACTCTCCAGCACAGATTGGAACCATCACTCGTATGTCTCACACACTGGAAACTTTCAGGTAGGCGTCCACAGTGAAATTTATCTGTACCTCAAAGGGCAGGTACATGAGTGCACACACAGTTACACGTGCTTTCAGTAACATGAACAAATTCTGTGTTCACGCGCTGTCACACAGGAATGGAATGTCTCAGACCCACTGTTTGCTCTGCCTGGAACACACTGTCACTCAGGAACGGAACATGTTCCTGGCCTCAGTTTCCACACTTTCTTTGTTTATATTCTTAATGTTATTGCTCTGGCAATTGTCCAGAAAGCTTCACACATTATTCCTCCTGTGTCACCTGTTATCCTCAATTGACATGGTTTTATCTCAAACGATAAGGTGATCAGTAAACAGGGTCCTGATTGTTATTATCCTCAAGTACTGTAATTTATTTCGGAAGCTGTTGAAGATTAGAGATCAGGGAAGCACGATAACGTTTACTCGTTTGAATGTGCACTCTCTCACATTGTTCAGCAATAACATGGACTTTTTTACTTAAACACAAGCTTGCAAACCTGTCCACAGAAGGAAGGTTGCTGGTGCACACAGACTCGTGTCTTATCTAAGAGTCCTCGAGGTCTCCAATATGAATGCAGGCCTGTTGACCCAACGTGCCCATTCCACCTTGTTTTCACAATATAAACTAGTCCCATTTGCCTGCATTTGGTACATATCCCTCCTCCACACGTATCCCACCCCTGTACTCTCTCAATGTTTCTTAAGTGGTGAAACTGTACTCCCTTCCACCACTACCTCCTGGCAGCTCATTCCAGATACTCTTGTGTGGAAGAAGTTGCCCCTTTGGACTCTTCTGTACCTCTCACCTTAAACCTACGCCCTCTAGTTTTAGACCCCTCATCGAGGGAAACGCTGTCAGCTGTATCGACCTTATCTCTGCCCCTCATGATGTGTCAGGTCACCCCTCTGTCTCATACACTTCAGTGAAAAATGTCCCAGCTTATCCAATCTCTCCTAATAACTCAAACTTTCCAGCCCAGGTAGCATCCTAGTAAATCTTTCCTGCTCTCCTAGTGCAGTAATATCCTTTCTATAGTAGAACTGCATAGAGTACTGTAATTGTGGCCTACCAATGTTGTGTACAGTTGCAATATGATATTACATTCTGTACAATGTGGAAACAGGCCCTTTGGCCAAACAAGTCCACACTGACCCTCCGAAGAGCAATTGTCCCAGACTCACTCCCTTACATTAATGCACCTAACACTACAGGCAATTTAGCATGGTCAGTTCAGCTGACATGATTAGATTAGATTACTTACAGTGTGGAAACAGGCCCTTCGGCCCAACAAGTCCACACCGACCCGCCGAAGCGCAACCCACCCATACCCATACATTTACCCCTTACCTAACACTATGGGCAATTTAGCATGGCCAATTCACCTGACCCGCACACCTTTGGACTGTGGGAGGAAACCGGAGCACACCCACGCAGACACGGGGAGAACGTGCAAACTCCACACAGTCAGTCGCCTGAGTCGGGAAATGAACCCGGGTCTCAGGCGCTGTGAGGCAGCAGTGTTAACCACCGTGCCGCCCACGAAAGCAACGCCCGAACAGGGACTTGAACCCTGGACCCTCAGATTAAAAGTCTGATGCTCTACCGACTGAGCTATCCATCCCATCTACTAGACTCAGTGCTCTGACCAATGAGAACTCGCATGCTAACAGCCTTCTTCACTGCCCTGCCTCCCATTTTCAAGGAGCTATGAACCTGTCTTTGTTCCATAACCCTCCCCAGCAATGTCCCATTAACTGTGTGAGTCCTACCTTGCTTTGTATTACCAAAATGCGACGCCATACATTTATCTGAATTGAACTCCATCTGCCATTCCTTGACCCACTGGCCTAGTTGATCAAGATCTCGCCATATCCCCAGATAACCTCCTCCATTGTCCGCTATACCACTGATCCTGATGTCATCCACAAACTTACCAACCGTGCTTCCTAAATTCTCATCCAAATGATTTATATAAACGACGACTAACAGTGAACTCAGCACCGATCTCTGTGACAGTGCTGGTCACAGGCTTCCAGTGTGAAAAACAACCCTCTGCCAACACCCTTTGTCTTCTACTGTCAAGCTGATTTTGTACCTAGTTAGCTAGCTGCCCTTGGATCCTGTGAGATTTAACCTTATTCAGCAACCTACCATGCCCTGGTTTGTCAAAGATCTTGTTAAAGTCCACGTAGACAACGTCTCCTGCACTGCCCTCATCGACTTTCTTGGTCACTCCTTCAAAACCTCAAGCAAATTCATGAGGCACAAAGCCGTGCTGACTCTCTCAAAACGAGTCCATTCCTCTCCAAATGCCTGGAGATCCTGCCCCTCAGAATCCCTTCCAACAACCTACCCATCACAGACTGAAAGCTCACCGGTCTGTAGTTCCCAGGCATTTCCCTGCTGCCTTCTGTAAATAACAGCACAACATTAGCCACCCTCCAGTCTTTGGGCAGGTCACCCGTGGCTATCGATGATGCAAATATCTCCGCAATTTGCTCCCTAGCCTCCCGCAATGTCCTGGGACGTGCTTCATCAGGTCTCGGGATTTCTGTACCCTTAATGTGTTTTCAGACTTCCAGCAACCCCTCTTCTGTAGTGTGGACACTCTTCAGACATCGCTATTTAGTTTCCCAAGTTCCTGAGCATCCATACCTTTCTTGACTGTAAATATTGATGAGAAAGATGTATTTAGGATCTCCGCCATCTCTTGTGACTAAGCACAAAGATGACCTTGTTGATCTTAAAGAGGCCCTATTCTCTCCCTAGTTACTCTTTTGCCCTACATGTACTTGTAGAATCTCTTTGGATTGTCCTTCAGCTTATCTACTAATGCCATTCCCTCATCCCCTTTTGATCCTCCTGATTTCTGTGTTAAGTGTAAGAAGAGCGATGACAGATGGTTCCTTTAACCTCCGGGTCACCACGAGGACCATTGTCAGGAAGGTGAGGCCTTCACGGTGACCTGAGCCAATGTGGAGATCGAGCCCGTGCTATTGGCATCGCTCTGTACGGCCTTCCAGCCAAGTGAGCCAACTGACCCCCATAAAACAGGCTCTTGCACTTGCTCAGGTAAACATACGCTGGCTGGCTCAGACAAAACCAAGTTGACCCCCTGACCATGTATGGGCGTACCGATCACATCGGCTCACATTAACGTGGGCGGGTATGGACACACTCGCCCACGTAAAACTGATGTTGCTTTAACTCCGGAAACTCAATCTCGCATTCATGGTGGTTTTATAAAAAAAAACAGCCAGTTTTGAACACCCACTTGCTCTTGCAATTAGCTAAGCCCAGTGTGCGCGCACACACTCACGGATTTGGAGATTCACACAATTCCCCGCATAAACGCTCCTCCAAACACACCCCCATTTAACCGTACACTGACATGAGGAGCCATGTATTGCACAGTCCCTCTACATATGAGCGAAAGCACAGCCGGGTGGAGTTTGCCGATGTTTCCAATGAGGGTCACTGTTCTCTTTTTATCTTCCCAGCCGGGGGATCGGGAAACTCCCAGGATATCAAAAGAGAATTTCCGTGAGTCAGGGCGATGGAACCTCTCAGGGAGAGGATCAAAAGGCTCTTGACATTCGCCACGGGGCTGTTTGAGTGCATCTGCTTCTCTGGCGTGCTCTTCGGCTGGGCGTCCCTCGTCTTCATACTAAAGAAGGAGAAATATTTCGCCAACCTCTGTGACCCTGCGCAGAACAGCAGCCACCACGGAGCGGAAAATGGCACCAGTAAGTGCGCCGCAGGGAAACGAGAGAAGAATGGCGCAAGAGAGCGGGGAAGGGATAAGTGGAAGAGAGAATGGTGACACGGAGCAGAGATGAGGATGAGGGGGTGTGCAACAGGATGGAATACACTGATAGAGTTGAGAAGGAGCTGAAAGCAACAAATGGTAGAGATCACTCTGCCCTTTCAGAGGGTCAGTTGCCAGGGGGCGCCGCGCTGTCGCGGGGGCCGGTTGCCAGGGGGCGCCGCGCTGTCGCGGGGGCCGGTTGCCAGGGGGCGCCGCGCTGTCGCGGGGGCCGGTTGCCAGGGGGCGCCGCGCTGTCGCGGGGGCCGGTTGCCAGGGGGCGCCGCGCTGTCGCGGGGGCCGGTTGCCAGGGGGCGCCGCGCTGTCGCGGGGGCCGGTTGCCAGGGAGCGCCGCGCTGTCGCGGGGGCCGGTTGCCAGGGAGCGCGCATTTGTCCGACAGGTCCCTTTCCCTCCCTCTCACTTCCTGTTTGTATCTCTATCTCAGTGCACTGTGATCCCCAGGATGAACGCTTCACCCTCCTCTTCACTCTGGGAGCCTTCACAAACAATTTTGTGACACTGCCATGCGGCTTCATGTTCGACCGCTTCGGTACCATGGCGACCCGCTTTTTCGGCATGTGAGTCCGTGATCTCTTCTGGTCTATTCTGCTTCTTTGTGGGTTGGAGGGGTTGCAGTGTTTTAAGCAGGGCCAGAGGCTCGAGGTAGTGTGTCCTCAGTGTCTGAGAAGCTGGCAAAGGATGTGCTACGACTACGTTTGGAGAGTGGAAATTCTGGTCAACCACCAGCAGCGTTGGCTGTGCATCTGGACAGATGTTCCCCTGGCTCAGTGATACTTATGGAGAGACAGGGACATAACAAGGGAAGGAAGGAGTTTCAGACCCCTCAGCCCCTCCGGTCTGGTGCTGGCTTTCAGTTGTAGCAATCCAGTTAGATCTATTTCCTGACCATAATTATACAGCCCTGCTGGATACTCTCCCTCGAAGGCACCCATTCGATTTCCTTTTGACGTTACACGTGGCGTCCCTTCAGTCGCCATCATAGACAGCCACTCCGAGGTCATCCTCGGTCACTGCATTAACCTCCCAAACAAAAATCTGACAGTTAACTGTCAGTCGTCGTTTGCTGATGCACCCTCCATGGCAATGGCTGTACCCACCGGAGTTGGCTTGTCAGCTCTCTCCTCTCCTGCAGTGTAACTTTTGAGTTTCCTCTTTTGAACTGGTATTCTTGCAAATTGTCCTGATCAGTACAAGATGCAAATCTTCAGCCAACTCTGTCCTTTTCTCAGTCAGTGCTGATTCTCTTCAGGGAAAGAAATCTGCTTTCCTCACCTAGTAGTGAGGGAGGGCTGCACTGTCGTGGGGTCAGTAGTGAGGGAGTGCAGCACGGTGGCGGGGTAAGTACGAGGGAGGGCCGCGCTGTCTGAGGGTCAGTACTGAGGGAGGGTCCAGACCTACAGTGATGTGGTGGGCTTCTAACTGCCCTCTGCTGGTCTCCAAGAATTCAGCCAACTCCTCAAGGGGCAGTTAGTGATGGGCAATAAATACTGGCCTGGCCAGCCATGAATCAAACAAATGGAATGATCCCCTCAAAGAGTTTGTTTTCGATGTCACCTCCTTGCACACAAACTGCTTCCTGCTCTGAAGACAACTAAAGATTACAGATGGCACCAAAACTGATGAGCCACTGGTGAAGGCTATCTCTAATTACAGCTGGACAGTGGGCCAAGGAATGTTGGAGGGTTGCATTTTATGAAGACAAAGCAGGAGAGGGTATTCCCACTGAACGATGTAAGTGAGTTTGCTGAGCTTGGAGGTTTGTATCCAGATGTCTCCTCACCATACTCAGTAATATCATCAGAGAGAGAGTCTCTGGGAAAGCACTGCTGGGATATCCTGCAGCTCTATTTATAGCGTCTTGGTTTTTAAGGTGGATGATGTCATTTCTGGTTCCTTTTTTCAAGGGAAAGTAGTTACGGTCTCAATAGTTGTGTTTCTTGATGGAGTTCTGGTTAGAATTTTTTTTTTAGTTCAAAAATATACTTTATTCATAATATTATTTGATGGTCTGTACAGTTGGTCATGCCATACATATGTAAACATTTACATACAGAGATCAGAATTTATCATTTTTATATACAGGTCTGTACATTTCTCAATCACATGCCCATATATTGAGCTGAGGTATCAGTAGAGCCCAAATGACTGCATGGGCCCCCTGATCTTCTTTAGACAGGCAGATGTTACACGGTGGTCTTTCCCCACCGCGCCTTGGCGGCAGCTGCCCCAAGCTTCAGCGCATCCCTCAACACGTAGTCCTGAACCTTGGAATGTGCCAGTCTGTAACACTCAGTCGGGGTCAATTCCTTCCGCTGGAAGGTCAACAGGTTCCGGACCGCCCAGAGAGCGTCCTTCACCGAGTTGATGATCCTCCATGCACAGTTGATGTTCGTCTCGGTGTGTGTCCCGGGGAACAGGCCGTAGAGCACAGAGTCCCGCGTCACGGCGCTGCTCGGGACGAACCTCGACAAACACCACTGCATTCCTCTCCAGACTTCCTCTGCATAGGCACATTCCAGAAGGAGGTGTCTAACAGTCTCGTTTTTCCCCCCGCCCCCGCAGCCGCTTTGAGGGCAGCGTGCGGTGCGGCTGAGAGTCCGGGCGTGCATAAAGGATCTCACAGGCAGAGCCCTTCTCACCACCAGCCAAGCCATGTCTTGGTGCTTGTTGGAAAGTTCTGGCGATGAGGCATTCTGCCAAATGGCTTTGACAGTCTGCTCAGGGAACCGCTCGATAGGATCCGCCCTCTCCTTTTCCCGAAGGGTCTCAAGGATACTACGTGCTGACCACTTCCTGATGGACTTGTGGTCAAAGGTGTTTTTCTTCAAAACTTTCTCCACGAAGGACAGGTGGTACCGAACGGTCCAACTGCTCGGAGCGTTCCGCGGCAGCGAGGCCAGGCCCATCCTTCGCAACACCGGGGACAGGTAGAACCTCAGTACATAGTGACACTTGGTGTTTGCGTACCGGGGATCCACACACAGCTTGATGCAGCCACACACAAAGGTGGCCATCAGGGTGAGGGTGGCATTGGGTGTATTTTTCCCCCGTAGCCCAGATCTTTGTACAGCGAATCCCTTCGGACCCTGTCCATCTTTGAACTCCATATGAACTGGAAGATGGCCCGGGTGACTGCAGCGGCGCAGGTTCTGGGAATAGGCCAGACCTATGCCACGTACAACAGCAATGACAGTGCCTCACACCTGATGACCAGGTTTTTTCCCGTGATGGAGAGCGACCGTAGCCTCCATCTGCCTAGTTTCTGTCTCACTTTGCTGATACGCTCCTCCCAAGACTTGGCGCACCCCTCAGCCCCCCCGAACCAAATACCCAGCACCTTCAGGTGGTCGGTCCTGACGGTGAAGGGGATATAGGATTGGTCGGCCCAGTTCCCGAAGAGCATGGCCTCGTCCTTGCCTCGGTTTACTTTGGCCCCGAGGCCCGTTCGAACTGGTCACATATGCACATGAGCCTGCGCATGGACAGCAGATCCGAGCAGAAAACGGCAATGTCATCCATGTGCAGGGAGGCCTTAACCTGCAGGCCCCCGCTGCCCGGAATAGTCACCCCTCTCAGGCTCGCATCCTTCCTGATGGACTCGGCAAATGGCTCTAGGCAGCACACAAACAAGGCAGGAGAGAGAGGGCAGCCCTGCCTGACTCCAGATCTAACTGGGAAGCTATCTGATTCCCACCCATTGATTGAGACTGCACTGACAATGTTGGTGTAGAGCAGTCTGATCCAATTGCAGATTCCCTCCCCAAAGCCCATTTCAGGTTTTTTTATTATTTCAAAAATATACTTTATTCGTAAATATTCATAAAATAATTTGATACACTGTACATGCCATACATATGCTCACATTAACATACACAGCTTAGAAATTTTCCTTTTTACATGCAGGTCTGTGCATTTCTTTTCTCCTATGCCCATATAATGAGCTGAGGCGTCAGCAGAGCCCAAATGACTGCATGGGCCCCCTGTTTTTCTTTCGACAGGCAGCTGTTAAACGGTGGTCTTTCCCCACCGCGCCTTGGCGGCAGCTGCCCCAAGCTTCAGCGCGTCCCTCAACACGTAGTCTTGGACCTTGGAATGTGCCAGTCTGCAACACTCAGTCAGGGTCAACTCCTTCAGCTGGAAGATCAACAGGTTTCAGACCACCCAGAGAGCGTCCTTCACCGAGTTGATGATCCTCCAAGCGCAGTTGATGTTCGTCTCGGTGTGCGTCCCGGGGAACAGGCCGTAGAGCACGGAGTCCCGCGTCACGGCGCTGCTCGGGACGAACCTCGACAAGTACCACTGCATTCCTCTCCAGACTTCCTCTGCATAGGCACATTCCAGAAGGAGGGGTGTGACAGTCTCGTCCCCCCCGCAGCCGCTTCGAGGGCAGCGTGCGGTGCGGCTGAGAGTCCGGGCGTGCATAAATGATCTCACAGGTAGAGCCCTTCTCACCACCAGCCAAGCCATGTCTTGGTGCTTGTTGGAAAGTTCTGGCGATGAGGCATTCTGCCAAATTGCTTTGACAGTCTGCTCAGGGAACCACTCAACAGGATCTGCCCCCTCCTTTTCCCGAAGGGTCTCAAGGATGCTACGTGCTGACCACTTCCTGATGGACTTGTGGTCAAAGGTGTTTTTCTTCAGAAATTTCTCCACGAGGGACAGGTGGTACGGAACGGTCCAACTACTCGGAGCGTTCCGCGGCAGCGAGGCCAGGCCCATCCTTCGCAACACCGGGGACAAGTAGAACCTCAGTACGTAGTGACACTTGGTGTTTGCGTACCGGGGATCCATGCACAGCTTGATGCAGCCACACACAAAGGTGGCCATCAGGACGAGGTTGGCATTGGGAGTGTCTTTTCCCCCATTACACTGGTCTTTGTACATGGTGTCTCTTTGGACCCGGTCCATCTTTGATCTCCACATGAAGTGGAAGATGGCCCGGGTGACTGCGGCAGCACAGGTTCTGGGGATAGGCCAGACCTGTGCCACATACAACAATACTGAGAGTACCTCGCACCTGATGACCAGGTTTTTTCCCGCGATGGAGAGCGACCATTGCTCCCATCTGCCTAGTTTCTGTCTCATCTTCCTGATCCGCTCTTCCCAGGTCTTGGCGCACGCCCCAGCATCCCCGAACCAAATGCCCAGCACCTTCAGGTGGTCGGTCCTGACGGTGAAGGGGATATAGGATTGGTCGGTCCAGTTCCCGAAGAGCATGGCCTCGCTCTTCCCTCGGTTTACCTTGGCCCCCGAGGCCCGTTCGAACTGGTCGCAGATGCACAGGAGTCTGTGCACGGACAGCGGATCCGAGCAGAAGACGGCGACGTCATCCATGTACAGGGAGGCTTTAACCTGTAGGCCCCCGCTGCCAGGAATAGTCACCCCTTTCAGGCTCGCATCCTTCCTGATGGATTCGGCAAACGGTTCTATGCAGCACACAAACAAGGCAGGAGAGAGTGGGCAGCCCTGCCTGACTCCAGATCTTACAGGGAAGCTATCTGATTCCCACCCATTGATTGAGACTGCACTGACAATGTTGGTGTAGAGCAGTCTGATCCAACTGCAGATTCCCTCCCCAAATCCCATTTTGGAGAGGACATTTCTCATATATGTATGCGATATCCTGTCAAAGGCTTTCTCCTGGTCCAGGCTGATGAGGCAGGTGTCCACCCCCCTGTCCTGCACGTAGGCTATCGTATCCCTGAGGAGTGCGAGACTCTCCGAGATCTTCCTGCCCGGTACAGCACAGGTTTGGTCGGGGTGGATCACCGCTCCCAGAGCAGACCTGACCCGGTTGGCGATGACCTTTGACAAGATTTTGTAGTCTGTGTTTAACAGTGAGATCGGTCTCCAATTTCTAATTTCGTCCCTCTCCCCCTTCTGCTTGTAGATGAGGGTGATGATGCCTTTCCTCATGGATTCACTCATGGTACCTGCCCGAAGCATACTGACATACACCTCCAGCAGGTCCCGGCCAATCAAGTCCCAAAGAGCAGAATAGAGCTCGACCGGTAAGCTGTCACTTCCGGGAGTTTTATTCTTTTCGAAGGACTCGAGGGCCCTGGTCAGCTCGTCCAGAGATAGCGGCTGGTCCAGCCTCTCTCGCGTTCCGTCCTCTAGGACCTCCGTGATAGAGGACAGGAACGACTGGGAGGCCGTGCTGTCGGTTGGCTTCGTGTCATACAGACTGGCATAGAAGGATTTACTGATCCTCATGACGTCAGCCTGAGATGACGTTATCGAGCCATCTTCTTCCTTCAGGCTGCTGAGCACGGAGCTCTCTTTGTGCACATTCTGGAAGAAGAAACGTGAGCACGTCTCGTCCTGCTCCACCGAGCGGACCCTGGACCGGAAGATTATCTTGGAAGCCTCCGAGGCAAAGAGCGAGGCTTGCTGGCCCTTCACCTCCTTGAGGTCCTCCGTGACATCGACTCCCAACGTCTGCAGCAGGAGCAGGTTCTGCATACTTTCCTGGAGTTGGGACAGTTTTCCCCGCCTCTGTCTCGCCTCCTGAACACCTTTGAGGATGAAGAACCTCTTGATGTTCCCTTTAACTGTTTCCCACCAGTCTGCTGGGGACTCAAAGAGACACTTCGCGGTTCTCCAACCTGCGTAATCCCTCTTGAGCTCCTCGATGTTTCCCGGGGTCAACAGCTTAGCGTTCAGTTTCCACGTTCCCTTGCCCGCCTGCTGCTCGTCCTGTAGGTGACAGTCGGCCAGTAGGAGGCAGTGGTCAGAGAAGAATACCGGCTTGACATCAGTGGTTCTGACCGAGAACGTTCAGGACACAAACAGGTAATCTATCCTTGAGCGGATAGACTCGTCTGCCCCATTTCAGGTTGCAGCTTCAAACCCGCAGCACTCCAGCAAGATCTTCCCGAACACTGTCTGATCGACCGGTGTGTGCTCCTCCACCTTCTTCACAGTCACCCTGACTGTGTTTCGAACCCCTTGGCCAGGGCTGCGAGCGGCTGCTGAGGCCATAGCTCTGAGGTTGGCTGGTCCCTGAATTGGCGCTAGGCCGAAGCCAGCATAAAGATCCACCAAGAGCAGGTCAGCACAACCAAACGATCCTCCAGCGTCCAATCACGATCCTGCGATGGTCTCCAGCAGCTCCGACGACTCGCAACACGATCCCCGTGGTTTCTCCCCCGCCAGCACACGTCCGCAGCATCGAACCTGCAGCTCTCAAGCAGGATGTCTTCCTCTGGTCCTCAGGAACTACACATATTCCAAGCCAAAAGGCAGAGAAGCGATGGAGTTCTGGTTAGAATGCCATGCCTTGAAGAATACACGTGCATGTCTTTGTTTCGCCAGTCTGAGGATGTGTGTGTTGTCCCAGTCGCAGTGGTGTCCTTCTTTGTCTGTGTGTCTGGAAACTAGTGATATTGGGTCGTCTCTTTTGGTGGCCAGTTGGAGTTCATGTATCCTGGGGACAAGTTTCCTGCTAGTTTGTCCAATGTTTTTTATAGTTCTCGCAAGATATTTTGTGAATGACGTTAGGTTTGCTGGTAGTATCTAATTGATCCTTTTAGGTTCATTAGTTGCTGGTTTAAGTGTGTTGGTAGGTTTGTGGGCTACCATGATGCCAAGGGATCTGAATAGACTGGAAAACATTCTGATACATCTTTGATGTAAGGTAGTGTGGCTATAGTTTTTGCTTGCATTGTATCTGCTTATTTGGGTTTGTTTCTGAGGAATCGGCAGATTGTGTTTATTGGGTATCCGTTTTTCTTGAAAGCGTTGCATGGATATTCTTCTGCTTTTTACAGTTCTTGGGTG
>NC_083440.1:14088514-14118514 GCF_020745735.1 Hemiscyllium ocellatum | reverse complement strand
CTGAAGAGAGGTTGAGTAGGCTAGGTTTAATTTCATTAGAAAAAAGGAGATTGAGAGGGGGACCTGACTGAGGTTTACAAGGTCGTGAAGGGCGTAGACAGGGTGGATAGAGACAAGCTTTTTCTCAGGGTGAAGGATTCAATAACGAGAGGTCACGCTTTCAAGGTGAGAGGTGGTAAGTTTAAGGGAGGATACACATGGCAAGTACTTCACAAACAGAGGGTGGTGGGTGTTTGGAACACGTTGCCAGCAGAGGTGGTAGAGGCAGGCATGGTAGATTCATTTAAGATGCATCTGGACAGATGCATGAGTAGGTGGGGAGCAGAGGGATACAAATGCTTAGGAATTGGGTGACAGGTTTAGACAGTACATTTGGATAGGCTCAGGCTTGGAGGGCCGAAGGGCCTGTTCCTGGGCTGTAAATTCTTTGTACAAGTCGAGCAGCACTGGGACCCAGTTCCTTGCAGGGGCATTCGGTGGTACATTGAGCATGTCAATGAGGAGGTGGGGCGGGGGGGGGGGGGGGTGCTTGGTCGCCAGCTGTTTCCAATGCACATCAACAGTTTGGTTGTGGGAATCAAATGTACTATTTCTGCAGCAATGTGGCGCGGAGTTAGCAGTGTTGCTTCACAGCACCAGTGGTCTGCGTTCGATTGCAGCCTCGGGGAACTGTCTGTGTGAAGATTGCATGTTCCCTTCTTGTCTGCGTGGGTTTCCTCCGGGTGCTCCAGTTTCCTCGCACAATCCAAAGATGTGCAGGTTAAGTGAACTGGCCGTGCTAAGTTACCTAGCAGGCGTGTACAGATTAGGTGGGAAATGCAGGGTTACAGCGATAGGGTAGAGGGGTGGGTCTGCTGAGGATGCTGTTCAGAGGGATGGTATGGACTCAGTGGGCCGAATGACCTGCTTCCACGCTGTAGGGGTTGTCTGATTTCCACGTTTGCTGATGACGATAAGAGAAGTGGGATCATGAGTGGGATGCAGGATGTGAAAGGGCTTACGGCCAACTGGGATCAGTCAAGTGAGTGGGCATGCTGGGTGCAGGATAATGAAGATCAGCGTGAAGTTGTCCACTTCGGTAGAGGAAACTGAATGAGAATGTATTATTTAAATAGCGATGGGTTGGTATTCAAAGGGACTGGAGTTTGCACATTCTCCCTGTGTTTGCGTGGGTTCTCTCTATGTGCTCTGGTTTCCTCCCACAATCCAAAGTTGTGCAGGTCAGGTGAATTGTCTGTGCTAAGTTGCCCATAGTATTAGGTACGTTAGTCAGGGGTAAATATAGAGGAATGGGTCTGGGTGGGTTACTCTTTGGAGGGTCGGTATGGACTTGTTGGGCCAAAGGGCCTGTTGCCATCCTGTACGGAATCTAAACTGGTCGCTGAAGGCCAGTCAGCAAGCAGTCAGGGAGACACATCGTCTGTTGGCCCTCACTAAAACAGGGTCTCAGTTCAGGCACAATGCCTTGCAGCAACTGTCCAGGTCCTGCCCCATCCGGAGTACTGCCCAGCATTTTGGTCTTCCCTTACCCAAGTGAAGATATTTTACCACCAAGAGAGAGCAGTGAAGGTCCACCAGACTGATTTGCTGTTTGTCCTTTTGAGGAGAGATTAGTCAACTGCATTTGTATTCACCATTCAGCCTGTCAAACCTGCTCTACCATTCACCATGGTCGTGACTCTCTCTTCATACCTCACCCTCTCTTCCATCTTGTTACTGACTGCTAGAAAACTAATTCTTTCCAGTCCATGTTCAGCTGTTACCTCTGCAGCAACTGGTGGTGGATAATGCCCCAGGTTCCCAGCTCTGGGACATTTCTCCTTCATCTCAGTCTGAAATGGTCTTACACCTTGCTGTGGACCCTCCAGTCAGGGAGAACTGTCAGTCCTACATCCGCCCTGTTTCAGCCCTGTCAGAATTCCATGAAATCCCTTCTCGTTATTCTAAACTCGAGCTAGGAAATAATTTTAACAAACAGGACTACTGATCTCGGGGTTATTCCCAGGATCAGGAATAGAAGACAGATCCAGTCAATGTCTGGCTGCAAGGATGGCCGACATGTGGTTCCCTTTTCTCTGTCTATGTTTCTGCCTTGGTTTTGCCCGAAGTCACATTCCTTTCCCTTGCATCATGCCCTCTAACCCTCAATTACACCCTCTTGCTCCCTCACGCACTTTTGCATTTTCTCTCCCTTTCTGTCTCTGTTGCATGGCCTGAAATACACTGTCTGCCTCATACTCTGTGTGTCCCTCTTGCTTTTTCTCGTGCTCTCCTTTGTCTTGCTATCTCTCTCTCTCTCCCCACTGCTCACGCTCTCTTCCCTCTTTCGTTGTCACCCTGTCATGCTCTACCCCTCTGCAAATGTGTTGCTGGTCAAAGCACAGCAGGCCAGGCAGCATCTTTTATGCTCTACCCCTCGCTTACTCTCATACTCTCTCTGTCTGTCTTCCCCTCCTCCCCCATCCCAATCACTTGCATCATTTCTCTCTTCCTGTCTCCCTGCCGGTCTGTGTCTCTCTGTGTGTCTCTCTCGCGCATGTGCTTACTGACATTGGCTCTCTATTTTTAGTGCTCTCTACCACAAAACCACCAATTATTACCACTATGTCATTGCTCAAATTCCCTGCCAGTGTGATTGTCAATGAAAGGGAGGAAGTGAGGACTGGAGATCGGAGCTGAAAAATGTGTTGCTGGAAAAGCACAGCAGGTCAGGCTGCATCCAAGGAACAGGAGAATCGACGTTTCAGGCATAAGCCCTTCTTCAGGAATGAGGAGAGTGTGCCAAGCAGGCTAAGATAAAAGGTAGGGAGGAGGGACTTGAGGGAGGGGCGTTGGAAATGCGATAGGTGGAAGGAGGTTAAGGTGAGGGTGATAGGCTGGAGAGGGGGTGGGGGCGGAGAGGTCGGGAAGAAGATTGCAGGTCAAAAGGCGGTGCTGAGTCTGAGGGTAGGAACTGAGATAAGGTGGGGGGAGGGGAAATGAGGAAGCTGGAGAAATCTGCATTCATCCCTGTGGTTGAAGGGTTCCTGGGCGGAAGATGAGGCGCTCTTCCTCCAGGCGTGTTGTTGCCATGGTCTGGCGATGGAGGAGGCCAAGGACCTGCATGTCCTTGGTGGAGTGGGAGGGGGAGTTAAAGTGTTCGGTCATGAGGCAGTTGGGTTGGTTGGTCCGGGTGTCCTAGAGGTGTTCTCTGAAACGTTCTGCAAGTAGGCAGCCTGTCTGCACAATATAGAGGAGGCCACATCGGGTGCAGCGGATGCAGTAAATGATGTGTGTGGAGGTACAGGTGAATTTGTGGCGGATATGGAAGGATCCCTTGGGGCTTTGGAGGGAAGTAAGGGGGGAGGTGTGGGCGCAAGTTTTGCATTTCTTGCGGTTGCAGGGGAAGGTGCCGGGAGTGGAGGTTGGGTTGGTGGGGGGTGTGAACCTGACGAGGGAGTCGCGGAGGGAGTGGTCTTTCCAGAACGCTGATAGAGGAGGGGAAGGAAATACATCCATGGTGGTGTGGTCTGTTTGGAGGTGGTGGAAATGACGAAGGATGATACGATGTATCTGGAGGTTGGTGGGGTAGTGGGTGAGGACCAGTGGGGTTCTCTCCTGGTGGCGATTGGAGGGGCGGGGTTCAAGTGCGGAGGAGCGGGAAGTGGAAGAGATGTGGTGGAGAGCATCGTCAACCACGTCTGAAATTGTGGTCTTTGAAGAAAGAGACCATCTGGGTTGTTCGGTATTGGAATTGGTCCTCCTGGGAGCAGATGTGGTGGAGGCGAAGGAATTGGGAATATGGGATGGCGTTTTTCCAGGGGTCAGGGTGGGAGGAGGTGTAGTCTAGGTAGCTGTGGGAGTCGGTCGGTTTATAGCAAATGTCCATGTTGAGTCGGTCACCCGAGATAGAAATGGAGAGGTCTAGGAAGGGGAGGGAGATGGTCTGAGACAGTCTAGGTAAATTTGAGGTCGCGGTGGAAGGTGTTAGTAAAGTGGATGAACTGTTCAACCTCCTCGTGGGAGCACGATGTAGCGCCGATACAGTCATCGATGTAGCGGAGGAAAAGGCGGGGGGTGGTGCCAGTGTAGTAGGGGAAGGTCCACTCCCGGCACCTTCCCCTGCAACCGCAAGCAATGCAAAACTTGCGCCCACACCTTCCCCCTCACTTCCCTCCAAGGCCCCAAGGGATCCTTCCATATCTGTCACAAATTCACCCGCACATCCACACACATCATCTATTGCATCCGCTGCATCCGAGGTGGCCTCCTCTACATTGGGGAGACAGGCCGCCTATTTGCGGAATGTTTAAGGGAACACCTCTGGGACACCCGAACCAACCAACCCAACTGCCCCGTGACCGAACACTTTAACTCCCCCTCCCACTCTGCCGAGGACATGTAGGTCCTTGGCCTCCTCCATCGCCAGACCATGGCAACACCTCACCCGGAGGAAGAGCGCCTCAGCTTCCGCCTAGGAACCCTCCAACCAGCAGGGATGAATGTAGATTTCTCCAGCTTCCTCATTTCCCCTCCCCCTTCCCACCTTATCTCAGTCCCAAACCTCAAACTCAGCACCGTCTTCTTGACCTACAATCATCTTCCTGACCTCTCCGCCCCACCCCACTCCGGCCTATCACCCTCCCTTAATCTCCTTCCACCTATCGCATTCCCAGTGCCCCTTCCCCAAGTCCCTCCTCCCTGCCTTTTATCTTAGCCTGCTTGGCACACCTTCCTCATTCCTGAAGAAGGGCTTATGCCCGAAACGTCGATTCTCCTGCTCTTTGGATGCTGCCTGACCTGCTGCGCTTTTCCAGCAACATGTTTTTCAACTAAAATAATACAGCCTCCCTTAGAGCTATTTATAAATCTTTAGGCACGTGTGGTGTCAGGCGACTGAGGGCAGTGGCCCCTCTGAGCAGTTATTACTTGGAAGCTGTTTGTGGAGTCTTCCTTTGTAGAAATTTTCGCGCCTATTTCTGACACTATACTAGCCCCTGTATTTAAAACTGCTACGACAGAGGGAAACCCTTCGGCCTGTTGTGCTGTGCTAGCTCTTTGGAAGAACTGTCCACTCCCTCTTCCACTCCCCTCTAACTGTTCCTCTTGACAAACCTCTCTCTTTCTTTCTCTCTCCCATTTCGAATGTGTCAAGTGTCACCGGGCAAGTGTTTTCACTTTCCCGCACTCAGCCACAGACTTGAATGTTTTGACATTTTACTTGCTTGTCCACAAGCCTCGAAAGGTTGTGAAATTTCCTCCACAGATCACAGACACGTGGAGCCACACAGTACAGGGCTGGCCCTTTTGCCAATTGAATTTGCACCAACAAAGGACTCCTCAGTACCTACCCCAGTCCCACTTTCCCGCCCTAGGCCCATACCCTTGGATGTTATGACACTACAGGTGCTGATCTAAGTACTTTTGAAAGGTTCTGAGGTTTCTCACCTCAACCACCCACCCAGGGAACGCTTTCCAGATTCCCCACCTCCGTCTGGCTCAAAATAATTTATCCTCAAATCCCCTGTTAACCTCCTGCTCTTGATTTAAACATTCTGCCTCCTTGTTATCGAGTATTTGATTTAAGGGGAACAGCTACTTCCTATCCACCCTGTCCATGCCCCTCATCAGGCAACCCCCCCCCCCCCCCCCCCCAACCTTCTCTGCTCCAGACAAAACAACCTGAGCTTCCCCAGCCCCTCTCCATCACTGAATTGCTCCATCCCAGGCAATGTCCTGGTGAATCACCTCTGCAACCCCCTCCAGCACAGTCAAGCATTTCCAAGAGTGTGGGGGCCAGAGTTGCACAGCGTACTACAGCTGTGGCCTCACCTAAATCATATACAGCTCCAACATTTGCTTTCCAGCTCTTAAAACGAGTGGTTTGTGTCACGGTTTCATCCTGAGCAGCTCCGTGACGAAAGGTTGTGAAATTTCTTCCACAGATCACAGCCGTGTGGAGCCACACAGTACAGGACTGGCCCTTTAGCCAATTGAATTTGCACCGACAAAGGACTCCAGCCCCACTTTCCCGCCCTAGGTTCCTACCCTTGGATGTTATGACACTCCAGGTGCAGATCCAAGTACTTTTGAAGGGTTCTGAGGTTTCTCACCTCAACTACCCACCCAGGGAACGCTTTCCAGATTCCCCACCTCCGTCTGGGTCAAAATAATTTATCCTCAAATCCCCTGTTAACCTCCTGCCCTTGACTTAAACATTCTGCGTCCTTGTTATCAAGTATTTGATTAGAATCCCTACAGTGTAGAAACAGGCCCTTCAGCCCCACAAGTCCACAGCGTCCCTCTGCAGAGTAACCCAGACCCATTCCCCTGCCCTGTTCTTCTGTATTTTACCCCTAACTGATGCACCTAACCTACACATCCCTGTGGGCATTGTCAGTTCACCTGACCTGCACGTCCCTAAATATTGTTAAAGGTGAGATTGAGAAGCCAGAAGTTATTGTGCACGTTGTTAGGAATGACATTTTTAGGGAAAACGTTAAAGCAGTACAGTGTGAGATTAAGAGGTTAGGTAGAAGATTAAAAAGTAGAGCTTTAAAAGTCGTCATTTCTGGTTTACTGTTTACTCCCAATGGCAAACTCAAAAGGAGGGAATAAAGAGTAGATTAAAGGAGATAAATCAAAGGCTGAAGAGCTGGTGTGTTGTTCAGCAATTTGGGATTTTGGACAATTGGAATGTCTTTTGGGATAGAAATGACTTGTTCAGAACGGATGAGCCTGCCCTGAACTGGAAAGGGACCAATATCTTCGCAGTGAGATTTGCTCATTCCATTAAGGGAAACTTTATATTGATAAAGAGGGGGACTGGAGGAATTCTCAATAACAGGGTTAACAGAAGGATTGATGGGCGAAGTTGTGAATGTCAGGGGAGCATGTCAACAAGAGAAGAACAAAGAGACAGTCCGAGTATGTAGTGATTCTGGAGAACAAAATTATGTTTACAGGTAAGGCTGATGAACTCGGTGTGTTTAAGAATATGGGATTGGGATGGCATAGCTATAGAAACTTGGGCTGCAAGGTGGACCAGCCTGCAAACTCAGTGAACCGGGTTTCAGATGCCTTCAGAAACGAGACAAGAAGGGGCAGGGGTGTGCTTTATAATAAAGGAATGTATTACTGCTATAACTAGGGAAGATATCCTCCAGTGAAAACGTATGGGTAGAAATTACAGATCAGAAAGGAAGGCTCACTTTGATGGGATTGTACTGTAGGGCCCCTAATAGTAAGAGAAATAAATCTGTAGGGAGATTGTCGTGAAGTTGAAATAAAGGGGAATTTTAATTTTCCAACCATCAACTGGGGCTACCATCGCATGAAAGGTTTGGATGGTGAAGAGTTTGACAAATGTTTTTGAGAAAATTTTCATGATCAGGATGTGGATGCCCCTTCGAGAGAAGAAGCAAAGCTAGACCACCTGTTGGGCAAAAAGTGGGGGAGCACTTTGCGTCTAGCGATCATAATTCTGTTAGTTTCAAAGTGATTATGGAAAATGATCAGCATTCCATAAAGGTAAAAGTTTTTAATTGGAGAGAGGCAAATTTTAAATGGTATGAGACAAGAACTTTCAAAAGTTGGTTGGAGTAGACTGTTCGCAGGTAAACGGACAAGTGGGAGGTGTTCAGGAGTGTGATGACGAGAATTCAGGGGCATTTTGTTCCTGTTGGAGTGAAGGGTAAGGCTGGTAAGATTAAGTATCAATGGATGAATAAAGACATTGAGGTTCCAGTCATAGAGATGTACAGCAAGGGAATCGACTCTGCTGTCCAACTCATCCATGCTGAGCAGATATCCTAAACTACTCTTGTCCCATTTGCCAGCACTTGGCCCAGATCCCTTTTAAACCCTTCCTATTCATATACCCATCCAGATGCCTTTTAAATGTAGTAGTTGTTCCAGCCTCCTCCATTTCCTCCGGCAGCTCATTCCATACAAACACCGCCCTCTGTGTGAAAAAATTGCCTCTTAGGTCCCTTTTAAATCTTTCTCCTTTCTCCCTAAACCTATGCCCTCCTAGTTCTGGATGCCCCATCCCAGGGAAAAACACCTTGTTTAATTATGTCCCTCATGATTTTATAAACCTCTATAAGGTCACTTCTCAGCTCCGACTCTCCAGGGAAAACAGCCCCAGCCTGTTCAGCCTCTCCCTATCGCTCAAACCCTCCAATGTGGCAACATGCTTGTAACTTGTTCTGCACCCTTTCAGGTTTCACAACATTCTTCAGATAGGAGGGAGAACAGCCGAACCAATATCCTGTACTGCCACAACATGACCTCCCAACTCCTATACTCGATACTCTGACCAAAGCATGCCAAACACCACCTTCACTATCCAATGTATGTGCGACTCCACTTTCATGGAACTATAAACCTACACACCAAGGTCTCTTTGTTCAGCAACACACCCCAGGACGTCACCACTAAGTGTATAAGTCCTGTTCTGATTTATCTTTCCAAAATTCAGCACCTCACATTTATCTAAATTGAACTTCATCTGCCACTCCTCAACCCATTGACCCATCTCTTCAAGAATAAAAGATGATCTTATTTTAAATATCGACAACTTGGTTCAGTTGAATCAATATAAATAGTGCAGAGGTGTTCTTAAGAGAAGGCAAAGAGGGGATGTGAGATAACGTTGGCAGGTAAGAATAAGCCATAGAGATTCTCCAAATACATTCAGAGTGACAGGGCAACGACAGAGAGGGTAGGGCCTCATAAAGATTGAGGGTGTCTTTATGTTGAACTCGGAGATGGGAGAGATATTAAATTGATATTTTGCATCAGTTTACTGTGAGGAAAGAAATGGAGTCTAGAGAATGCAGAGAAATAAATCTTTGTATTTTAAAAATAGCTCACATTGCAGAAGAGGAAGTTTGGCAGGCCATAGAATATAAAGATGGGTAAATCTCCAAAACCTGATCCAATGTATCCCAGAACATTGTGGAAAGTAAGGGAGGGAATTATAAGACCCATTCCAGAAATATTTGCATCATCGATAACTACGGGTGAGGGGCCTGATGACAGGACGGTGGCTAATGTCGTCCCATTGTTGAAGAAAGGTTGTAAGGAGAAACTGGGCAATTATAAATCAGAGTCTCACTTCAGTTGTGGGTGAATTGTTGGCAGTGATTATAAAATTTAGGATTTATGGTCCATTAGAGGCAAAAATTGATTGTGGATAGTCAGCATGGTTTTGTGTGAGGAAAATTGTCTCACAAACTTGATGAAGTTTTTTGAGGAAGCTACCAAAAAGGTGGTTGATGGCAGAGCAACAGACATTTGTTTGGATTTTAGTAAAGTCTTTGACAAGGTTCCGCATGGTGAGCTAAGTTAGGTCACATGGGATTCAGGATAAGCTTACCAATTGGATATGGAATTGGTTTCATGGCAGGAGACACAGTAATGGTGGAGAGTTGCTTTTCAGACAGGAGGCATGTTACCAGTGGTGTTCCATAAAGATCTCTATGACTGGAACCTCAATGTCTTTATTCATCCATTGATACTTAATCTTACCAGCCTTACCCTTCACTCCAACAGGAACAAAATGCCTCTGAATTCTCGTCATCACACTCCTGAACGCCTCCCACTTGTCAGATGTCCTTTTACCTGCGAACAGTCTACTCCAACCAACTTTTGAAAGTTCTTGTCTCATACCATTTAAAATTTGCCTCTCTCCAATTAAAAACTTTTGGTTTTTGTTTGTCATTTAAATAAATGATTTGGATGAGAATAAAGAAGACATGATTAGTAAGTTTGCAGATCACACAAAAATCAGTAGCATAGCAGATAGCAAAGAAGGTATTCTAAGATTACAAATGGGTCAATGGGCTGAAAAATGGAGTTCAATCTGGATAAAGGGGACGGATTGCATTTTGGTACAAAAAACAAGGGTAGGGCTTGTATAATTAATGGTGTTGATGAACAGAGGGGTTTGTGTCACATATCAACAGGGGGTTTAAAACCGCCACATTTGACTTCATTGCTTAGTCCTTTTTGAGAATAGGAGTTGGGAAGTCATGTTGGGGTTGTACAGGACATTGCTGAGACCTCTTCCGGAATACTACGTCCTGTTCTAATCGTCCAGTTATAGGGAGGGCATTATCAAGCTGGAGAGGGCTCCGATGAGATTTCCCAGGGTGGTGCTGGGTACGGAACATTTGAGTTAAAAAGAAAGGCTGGGGTTTTTCTCACTGGAGTGTAGGAGGTTGAGAGGCGACCTTATAGAATCGCGAGAGGTTTGGGTCGAGTCAGCGGGAGTTGTCTTTTGCCTAAGATGGGAGATTTCAAGACCAGGGGCCACATTTTTAAGGTGAGAGGAGAGATATTTAGAAAAGGCAGGAGAGGTAAATGTTTTGCACAGAGGTTAATTCTCATGTGGAGTGAACGTCCTGAGGAAGTGGAGAATGAGGCTACACTTACAATATGTGGATAAATCCATGAGTAGGAATGGTTTGGAGAGATATGGGCTAGGACCAGGCAAGCGTGACGAGTTTAGTTTGGAATTCTGTTCGGCATGGACTGGTTGGACCGACGGATCTGTTTCCGTGCTGTAATGACTCTCCGACTCTTGGTCAGGGACGACTCCTTGTTCTAGTGTTGTAGCCCTGGACCTTGGAACATATGTGCTGAGGGAAGCGCTGAAGCTTGGGGCAGCTCCTGCCAAGGTTATGTGGGGAAAGATTGCAGTCTGTGGGCTTTCTGCCAAAGTTCAGTTCGTGGACCCTCCCAGTGCCTCAAATATATGTAAATATTAGTATTTATATGCGTAAGAGAGGTCTTTGGTTTTTTTTCAATGGAGTCGAAGTCCAGTGTTTAGTTTGTTTACTTGATGTGCAACTGCTCAGAACTGAACTGCTTTTGTGATAATGTATTTTTCCAAAGAGATTTTTGTTTAATGAATAAAGTATATATTTGAAATAAAAGGACTCTTTTTAAACTGTGTGGGCATAACTGATAAAGACAACGAGCCATATGCCGCCTTAACCACCATCTAACGTGTACTCCTGCTTTCAGGGATCTGTGGATAAGCAGCAAAGTTTCCCTGAGCTTCCTAATGTCTCGGCCACTCGTGGACGACTCCCTTGTCTGGTCACATGATCTTGTTGAACCCAGCAGCAGAGGTCACATGGCCGACTCCTTCTCCTGCTTGACTCGGTCTCTGGCTCCAAGGTCGTTATTACTGCTCGCCTATCAATCCTGAGACCCAGCTAATGTTCGAGGGACAGGGCTTCAAATCCCACCGAGGCAAACGATGGTTTTCAAATTCAATAGCGAAACAAATGAACTGGAATTAGGAGTCCAGCGATGATCATGAAACTGTTGCTGAGTGTCAGGGGGAAAAAAAGGAAACCCCTAATGTTCCCAAGGAAGGAAACTGTTGTCCTTTACCTGGTCTGGCTCCAGATGGAGAGCGATGTGGTTAACACTTACCTGTCCTCGGGGCAATTAGGGTAGGGTAATAAAAATGCTGGCCTAGCCAGAGGCACCCACATCCCTGTGAATGAGTAAAAAATAATCCAACCTGGTGCTGCATTCTAGTCAGCCTTCAGAGCAGAGGCTGATAGTGTTCTTCCCCTCCTCCTGGGAATGGAAGCCATTACCAGCCAGCAAGGTGTCTAACCCTTTGTCTACCGTGGTCAGACCCCACGGAGCCTGACCCCAGAGTGACCTTGAACTGACAAAATGGCTGATTCACCACCTTAAACTCTGCCACGGAGGCTTTTGACAGGAGCACACAGGGCGGCATGGAGGCTCAGTGGTTAGCACTGCTGCCTCTCAGCACCAGGGTCCCAGGTTACAGCCTTTCTGTGTGGAGCTTGCACTTTCTCCCTGTGTCTCGTGGGTTTTTCTCTAGATTACTTACAGTGTGGAAACAGGCCCAACAAGTCCACACCGACCCGCCGGGGCGCAACCCACCCAGACCCCTACGTTTACCCCTTACCTAACACTAGGGCAATTTAGCGTGGCCAATTCACCTGACCCGCACATCTTTGGACTGTGGGAGGAAACCCACGCAGACACGGGGAGAACGTGCAAACTCCACACAGACAGTTGCCTGAGGTGGGAATTGAACCCGGGTCTCAGGCGCTGTGAGGCAGCAGTGCTAACCACTGTGCCGCCCTCTGGGTACTTTGGTTTCCTTCCGCAGTCCAAAGATGTGCAAGTTAAGGCGAATTGGCCATGGCACATTGCCCATAGTGTTCGGTGTTAGTCAGAGGGAAATGGGTCTGGGTGGATTACTCTTCAGAGGGTAGGTCTGGACTGGTTGGGCCGAAGGGCCTGCTTCCACGCTGTAGGGAATCTAATCTAATCACATGGGAGAGGCTGGGCCAGCCGTTACCTCTGGATGAGCTGACCAAAGGCCCAAGAGACCTTGGAAAAGAACAAAAGTTTCAAAAGCAATGGCGTATCAGCCGAGTTGTATTCGCCGCGGTGGGACCTGATTAACCAGGACCTGCTGGAGGTCTAGGACAGTATGCTTTTTGCAGGCTGCATGTGCGAGTCCGTGAGGAAAGATATCATCACCCTCATCTCCAAGCCGAAGGGGGAGAGACAGGAAATGAGAAATTGGCGACTGTTTTCACTGTCCAGTGTGGATTAGAAAATCCTGTGTCAAGTTATCGCCGACCAGATTAGTTCTGCTCTGGTGATTCACCCCTGACCAAAGCTGTCCTGTACTGGGCAGGACGATCTCCGAGAGCCTCAGGGATACGATCGCCTGCGTGCAGGACAGGGGAGTGGCCTCCTGCCTCAGCAGCCTGGACCAGGAGAAGGCCTATTGACAGGACATTGCCACACTGATGTGTGGGACGCGCTGTCCCAATTGGGGAGGGAATTCGCGACTGGATCCGACAGCTCGGCGCTACCGTTGTTCGTGCGGTCTTGATCGATGGGTGGGGAGTCCGAAAGCTCCCCGATCAGATCCAGAGTCTACCCGTTCTCTCCTGCCGTGTTTGTGTGCTGTACCGAGTCTTTTGCGGAGTCCATCAGGAAGGATGCATGCCTGAGGGGGGGAGGGGACCTATTCCAGGCAGCAGATGCCTACAGGCCAAAGCCGATCCCCCTCGTACGTGGAAGACGTCGCCATTTTCTGCTTGGATCGACTGTCAGTGCACAGACTCATGAGCATCTGTGACTGGTCCCAACTGCATTAGGAGTCAAGGGAATTCAATGCAAGAGGGAGGGCATGTGCTTTGGGAACGAGACCAACTGATCCGTTATCCCCTTCACCGTCAGGACAGGTTACCTGAAGGTGCTGGACATTTGGTTTAGAGGGGCTGGGGTGTGCACGAAAACCTGGGAGGAGCACTTTGCCAAGGTGAGGCAGAAACAGGGAGCACCGCTCCTCCATTGAGGGTCATCAGGTGTGAGGCGTTCTCTCTTCTACGTGGCGAAGGTCTGGCCCGTTGCCGGAACCATCTTTGATTTCACCTGGAGGTCAAAGGTGGACTGTGCCTGCAGGGGATCCATGTACAAAGCTCTGGATAAGTAGGGGGGGCAAAAACATACCCGACCTCGCCCTCAGTCTGATGGCCAGCTTGGTATGCAGCTGACTCAAGCTGATGAAGAGCTTTCTCCCGAAACGCCGACTTTCCTGCTCCTCGGATGCTGCCTGACCTGCTGTGCTTGCTCAGCACCACTCTGATCTAGACTCTGATCTCCAGCATCTGCAAACCTCACTTGTGCCCTCACTATGCAAACACCCAGTGTCACGATATACTGAGGTTCTACCTGTCCCTGGTGTTGCGAAGGATGGGTCCAGCCTCGCTGTCGCTGAACATTCCAAAGTAGATGGACTGTTCCGTTCCACGTGTCCTTCGTGGAGAAATGCGCAAAGAGAAATACCTTTGACCTCCCAGTCCACGAGGAAGTGGTCAGCACGTAGCGTCCTTGAGACCCTGCGGGAAAAGGAGAGGGTGTGTCCTGTCACGTGGTTCCCTGAGCAGACTGTCAATGTTGTGCGGCTGTGAGAGTATATGGACTCTCACAGGTCTCCAGCCGGAATTTGCCTCTGCAAAGGACGCCTGGAGGAAGGTGCAGTGGTTTTTGTCGCCGTGTGTCCCAAGCAGCTCCGTGGTGGAGCTGGACGCAGAGACAAACAGCGACTGCGTCTGGAGGACCGTCAACTCCGTGAGAGTTGGTCTGGGAGAAACATGCAGAGCAAGGGGTTGACCCTGACCAAGTGGCACCTTCCAAGATCCGGGACGACACACTGAGGGATGCACTGAAGCTCGGGACAGCTGCCGCCAAGGGGAAAGACCAATGTCTGAAGCCTTTCTGCCCAAGGTAAATAGGGGACCGTTTCATTCCTCGGACCCTCCATGTGCTTCAGATATATCTCAGTGTCGTCTTGGACAGGTAGGAATTACCTTTGGTTTGTTTTCCGGGATAGAGTCAGACTTCAGTGTTTGTTCATATTGTACTGTACGGAATGGAAGCGCTTTTAATGATTGTGTTCATATAAGATACTTTTATGAATAAAATGTATGTTTGAAATTGTTAAAAAAAAGAGTGAAGCTGATTGGTTCTGCTGATTTCAATGGACTGAACAGTGAGTTGAATGACACTGTTCCTGAAGTTATGACTTCGGCCAGTGAGTGGTTTTTGGGTGTTCGGAGGTTGAGACGCGCTAGTTCAGTGCGAGGGCTCATTCCTTCCAGGTGGTTAGGGTAAGAATACCAATTCAGATTAGGTGCAGTTCAGGGGAAGGTTCATTGGACTTAAAATGTTAACTCTGCTTTCTAGCCCACAAATGATGTCAGACCTGCTGTGTTTCTCAAGCCATTTTGGTTTTTATTTCAGATTTCCAGCATCCCACCGATCCTGGTTTTATTTCGGAGTAATGTTGTGTTCTTCTTATCTCTGCAGATTCCTATACACCACAGCCACCCTGATGATCGCCTTCTCGCATGCTGGTGAGTCGAGCTCTGGCGCGCTGTCAGAGGATCAGTGTTGAGGGAGCACTGCCCTGTCGGGTCAGCCATGCGGGAGTGCCACGCTGTTAGAGGATCAGCACTGAGGGAGTGCCGCGCTGTTAGAGGGTCAGCACTGAGGGAGTGCCGCGCTGTTAGAGGATCAGCAATGAGGGAGTGCCGCCCTATCGGAGGGTCAGCGCTGAGGGGGCGCCGCACTGTTAGAGGGTCAGCACTGAGGGGGTGCCGCGCTGTTAGAGGATCAGCACTGAGGGAGTGCCGCGCTGTTAGAGAGTCAGCACTGAGGGAGTGCCGCGCTGTTAGAGGATCAGCAATGAGGGAGTGCCGCGCTGTTAGAGAGTCAGCACTGAGGGGGTGCCGCGCTGTTAGAGGGTCAGCACTGAGGGGGTGCCGCGCTGTTAGAGGATCAGCACTGAGGGAGTGCCGTGCTGTTAGAGGGTCAGCACTGAGGGCGTGCCGTGCTGTTAGAGGGTCAGCACTGAGGGGGTGCCGCGCTGTTAGAGGGTCAGCACTGAGGGGGTGCCGCGCTGTTAGAGAGTCAGCACTGAGGGGGTGCCGCGCTGTTAGAGGGTCAGCACTGAGGGGGTGCCGCGCTGTTAGAGGGTCAGCACTGAGGGGGTGCCGCGCTGTTAGAGGGTCAGCACTGAGGGGGTGCCGCGCTGTTAGAGAGTCAGTACTGAGGGAGTGCCGCGCTGTTAGAGGGTCAGCACTGAGGGGGTGCCGCGCTGTTAGAGGGTCAGCACTGAGGGAGCGCCGCCCTATCGGAGGGTCAGCGCTGAGGGGGCGCCGCACTGTCGGAGGGTCAGCGCTGAGGAAGCGCCGCCCTATCGGAGGGTCAGCACTGAGGGAGTGCCGCACTGTCGGAAGGTCAGCGCTGAGGGAGCGCCGCCCTGTTGGAGGATAGTGCTGTTGAGGCAGTACTATCAGAGGGTCAGTGTTGAGGGAGTGCAACACTTTTGGGATGGTCAGTGCTGAGGGAGTTTGAAATGCAAGACCAATCAGTATCTGTCTTTGTTGCAGATACTGCGATGCTGCTGTTTCCTGCTGTCTGTCTGCTTGCAGTGGGTGGAATCCTATTCCTTTTGACAAATATGCAGGTAATCACCAATGATTTTGGTTCTACCTATAGTAGCACTGCCTGGGATTTTGCCTGCACACACTCGTTTGCATAGTACTGTCCAACTAAAATATAAAGTTAATGATTTTAATGTCTGAACAACCTTTGTCCGTTTGTAACCTCTTGGATCAAGTCCACATTTCCGTTAGTCACTAGAAAACAAAATACCGTGGTTTCAGTTATAAAACAGATCGTTAATCCAGAAAGTTCTGTAAATGAGGTCATCCTGCACTGTGCAGAATGATTGTAATTTTCTGCTTATCACTGAATAAGACAGTAATAATGTTTCAGTGGCTGTACTTAAGACAGCATCTCATCGCATTAGAAACATTTCAGAGCAGCTCATTGATTCCTTGTATAAGGGCATTATGAGGCAAGGTTAACCAGCGCTTTGTCCTCAGGAATTCAAAAGAATGAAGAGGTGACCTTATTGAAAGGTGAGGGTGGACACTGAGAGGATGTTTCCCCTTATGGGAGAGAGAGAGAGAGGGGGGGGGGGTCCATGCTACAGGGCACAGTTTCGTTTTAGAGGAGTCTCCTAAGTGATAAGGAATTCATTGCTCAGACCTTTGGGGTGGCACGGTGGCTCAGTGGTTAGCATTGCTGCCTCGCAGTGCCAGGTTCGATTCCAGCCTTGGGCGACTGCCTGTGTGGAGTTTGCACGTTCTCCCCTTGTCTGCGTAGGTTTCCTCCGGGTGCTCCTGTTTCCTCCCACAGTCCAGAGATGTGCAGGTCAGGTGAATTGGCCATGCTAAATTGTCCATAGTGTTAGGTGGATTAGTCATGGGTAAATGTAGGGGTATGGGTGGGTTGTGGGTCAGTGTGGACTTGTTGGGCCGAAGGGCCTGTTTCCACACTGTCGCGAATCTATTCTAATCTAGCCTTTGGGTATGGGAGTTGGAGTGTCATGTTGAGACTGTACAGGACTTTGGTGCGGCCTGTTCTGCAACACTGCGTACAGGTCTGATTGTCCTCCTGTGGGAAGGATGTTATTAAATTGGAGAAGGTTCCAGGGGCGACATGATGGCTCAGTGGTGAGCACTGCTGCCTCACGGCACCAGAGTCCCAGGTTCGACTCCTGCCTCGGGTGACTGCCTGTGTGGAGTTTGCACATTCTCCCCGTGTCTGCGTGGGTTTCCTCCGGGTGCTCTGGTTTCCTCCCACAGTCCAAAGAGATCAGGTGACTTGGCCATGCCAAATTGCCCATAGTGATAGGTGTGTTCATCGGCGTAAATATAGGCTAGGGGAATGGGTCTGGGTGGGTTACTCTTTGGAGGGTCGGTATGGACTAGTTGGGCCAAAGGGCCTGTTTAACCTAAATCAAAATGTTTTACCAGGATATTGTCAGGAATGGAAGGTTTGAGTTACCAAGACATTTTTTTCACTGGCATGTCGGGGTTTGAGGGGTTTATAAATCGTGAAGGGCATTGATAAAGTGAATGTTAAGGGTCTTTGGGGGAGTTCAAAACTAGGGAGCATAGTTTTAAGGTGAGAGGAGAAAGATTTAAAAAGGAAATGAGGGGCAACTTTTTTTTTAACGCAGGGAGTGGTTCATATGTAGAATGAACTGCCAAAGGAGTTGGTGGATCCAGGTACAGTTGCAACATTTAAAATGCTTTTGAATAAGTGCATGAACATGAAGGGTTTGGTTGGGTATTACTCAGAGGCAGGCAAGTGGGGTTAGATCAGCTTCGGAATGTGGTCAGACTGGTTGGACCAGAGGGTTTATTCCATGTTGTTTGACTCAATAAGAACATTATATTTTCCCTCAAAGCGGTGTTTTTTTTTCGTTGGAATTATCTTTCCAGTGAGCAATGGAGGCAACAGATCATCATATTCAAGGCTGAGTTGAGTAGATTCAAAACTCGGGGACCAAATGGCCAACTCTTGCTCCCAAGTTGCTGTGCTTCTGTGATTGACTGGGGAAGTTAGAGTTTATCAGACCAGGGAGGAAAATGAAGCTGAGACCCAAACAGATCAGCCGTGATCTGATTGAGTAACAGAGCAACTGTGAAAAACAGGATGGCCAATTCCTGCTGTTAATTCTCAGCACTGTGTGTGTGTGTGTGTGTGTGTGTGTGTGTGTAGTCCAATTCAGCACAAGGCCACAGTACGGACCTAGGCCGTGCCTACCCTGGGTGGCACGACTATTGGGGAGGGTGGAACACTGATTGGAAATGGCTCCGAGTGCTTCCATAGACCCTCCGAGTTCCACTGACTGTTCCACTGGTGAAAATGTGTTGCTGGTCAAAGCACAGCAGGCCAGGCAGCATCTCAGGAATAGAGAATTCGACGTTTCGAGCATAAGCCCTTCATCAGGAAACATTTTGCTCGAAACGTCGAATTCTCTATTCCTGAGATGCTGCCTGGCCTGCTGTGCTTTGACCAGCAACACATTTTCAGCTGTGATCTCCAGCATCTGCAGACCTCATTTTTTACTGACTGTTCCACTGGTCTCTGCTCCCCAGGTTGGAAACTTGTTTGGCAGGCGACGGTCCACAGTGATCACTATGTACAACGGAGCGTTTGACTCCTCGTCAATCGTGTTCCTGTTGGTTAAGGTAAGGGCGATGGCACACAAGACCACTCACAAGATAAAGGTCGAGGGACAACTAACAAAATCGTCACCTGGCCAGAGGCATTCAGGGCAGGAACAGAGTGGGTGTGGGGGGCAAGGTGAAGATCGAACAAGGGCCCAAAGAGTCCGGGCTTGGGGGAGAGGGGAGACAGAGAGGGTTCTCGGGCTGAGAGATGCCGCTAATGTCGGGGGCGCTCAGAGAAGGGGGCGAGTGGGATGGAGAGGGGCGTTGGAGGGAGGAGCTGGTTAGAGAGGGGCATTGGACAGGAGGGATGACCGAGTCGGGGAGATAGTAACAAGGGAAAATTGAGAGGGCGGTGTCTGGGTGATTGGGGAGGGGTGGGGTGGTGGGGCGAGCCCAGAGAGGCAGGAATTGGAGAGGGGTTGAGAGACGCCGATGATGGAGAAAGGCGAGTTGGAAAGGGAGGGAATGGGTGGTGAGGGAAATGGAGAGAGGACCCATGAAGGCTATAGATAGAGAGGTGTGGGTGGCCTCTATGCTGGAATGAGGCAAGTCGAGAACCGAAGAAATGAGATTAAAGCAGACGAAGGACAAACCTCAACAGGGTAGGGACCAAGAGGGATCCAGGGATTGAGTGAGATGGAGAGGGGGGAGGGACAGTGTGAGATAGATGTGGAGACTTCTGAGTGAGATAGAAAATGCATGAACTGAAAGAGTGCAAGAGACAGCGGGGTCTGATGGAGAGAGGAGGAATATTAGATTAGAGGGGAATGGGGACAATGTGAGTGATAATCAGAGAAGGTGCTGCATGAGCTGTGTTGGGGTGAGGGAAGTGACTGGGCATGTGCAGAGAGGCCGCACTCTGAACGTGGATTAGAAAGAGCGCGAACACGAGCAATGTTAACGTGGACCTCTTGTTTGACTCCATCCTGGTCTGTCTCCCTGCAGGTTTTATATGAGGCTGGGCTGTCTTTAAGGAACGTTTTCCTGTTCATTAGCTGTCTTAGCTCGATCCACATTGCGCGGACCTACATGCTACTCCCACGGTCACACATTCCCTACCCTCTGCCAGACGGCTACACTTATGGGTAAGGAGAAATGAAAAACAGACTGGAATACAGTGGAGGGCTTTGGGTGACTTACAGCAGAACACCGGAAACCCAAGAGTGAGTTACAACTGGAATCTGGTCTAGGGGTTCAGGGAGGTTTATACATCGAACAACAGATACCCTGGAGTAATTTACAGACTGGAATCTGGTTGAGGTGCTCGAGGTGTCTTATACATATATAAAATAACCGAAATCCAGGAGTGAGTTACAGAGTAGAATCTAATTGAGAAGTTTATATATAAATATCACAGATGTCAGGAAATGAGGAACAGACTGGAATCTATTCGAAGGGTTTGGTGGGTTTTTTTAAAATACAGAATTACAGAATACCCTGGACTGTATTACAGACTGGAATCGAATTGAAGGATTTAGGATAGTTTATACATAGAATAATACACACCCAGAATTGAGTTACAGACTGAAGTGTAATCAGTGTGCTTCCAGTCTATCTGGTTACCTCGATCAACACTCTGTGATGTCGACTCTGTGGTTTATCTGGAGGTTTATTAGCTTTAATTTCTCCAGGGGAACCTTCTTAATACTAGTTTCTTTCAACATTTCTCCAGGCCACTTGAGTCTCTCGTTCTGGAGATTTCTCAGTGAAACCAGAAACAACGCAATCATTTAGCTTCTCTGCCATATCTCTGTTTCCCATCAAATATCTTCCCGTCTCCATAATGGAATATCATTCACTTAGCCAAACCTGGGTAGATACCCATAGAAGCTTTTACAAGATGTTATTGTTTTTTTTTGCCAAATTATTCAATTCATTCTTCCTTGTCAACTCTTTGGTTCCTCGTTGTCAAATTTACTTCTATAACTGGCAACTTTCCAAACCTTTTAATTTTTAAAAAAAGCGTTTTCACCTCAAAATAAACCATGTAATACCTCTATAAACGCTGTCCAATGCTAATGTCAGCAATTCTTTTTAAAGTATTTTCCCAAATTACTCACTGATTTCCCCCTCCCTGCCCAAAATCCACATTACGGTTTATTCCAATCACCTTTCACCCCAATGTTTGGCAACAATGAATCCACCTCCACCTTAAAATTCTTCGAGGACTATGCTTCCACCACCTATTCAGGCAGAAGAGAAAGTTATCTCATCATTTCTTATGGATTACTGGGCTAATGGTAGGCTACTTGGTAGTGTGGATGAGCAGAGGGATCTTGGTGTCCATGTACACAGATCTCTGAAAGTTGCCACCCAGGTAAATAGTGCTGTGAAGAAGGCATATGGTGTACTGGGCTTGATTGGTAGAGGAATTGAGTTCTGGAGTCCTGAGGTCATGTTGCAGTTGTATAAGACTCTGGTGCGGCCTCATCTGGAGTATTGTGTGCAGTTTTGGTCGCCATACTATAGGAAGGATGTGGAGGCATTGGAACGAGTGCAGAGGAGGTTTACCAGGATGTTGCCTGGTATGGTAGGAAGATCGTATGAGGAAAGGCTGAGGCACTTGGGGTTGTTCTCATTGGAGAAAAGAAGGTTTCGGGGAGATTTGATAGAGGTGTACAAGATGATTAGGGGTTTAGATAGGGTTGACAGTTAGAACCTTTTTCCGCTAATGGAGTCAGCTGTTACTAGGGGACACAGCTTTAAATTGAGGGGTGGTAGGTATAGGACAGATGTTAGGGGTAGATTCTTTACTCAGCGGGTTGTGAGTTCATGGAATGCCCTGCCAGTAGCAGTGGTGGACTCTCCCTCTTTATGGTCATTTAAGCGGGCATTGGATAAGCATATGGAGGTTATTGGGCTAGTGTAGGTTAGGTAGGATTCGGTCGGTGCAACATCGAGGGCCGAAGGGCCTGTACTGCGCTGTATTTTTCTATGTTCTATGTAATGGGTTTGATGTGGAGGTGCTGGTGTTGGACTAGGTTGGGATTGGGTGTTAAAAGTCACACCACACCAGGTTATAGCCCGACAGGCTTATTTGGAAGCACCAGCTTTTGAGGTGCTGCCTGTACATCAGGTGGTTGTGGTACAAGACCATAAGACACAGAATTTATAGCAAAAGGATGACAGTATATTGGAGCTGTAATGATATTAAACAAACTTAGATTAAGGCTTTCATCTTTAAGAACGGGATATGCTCGCTTCAGTTCTTTCATATGGAAACCCCAGAACTTCGGAGCAGCGAGAAGCGGGTGGAGGTGACGTTGGTGCGAGGTGATTGTTGGGAAGGCCGGTAAGTATATTTAAGCGTCTTACCTTCAGGCCAGCGAGGGAGGAGCGAACAAAGGACTTCTGGGGAGGGTAAGTCGAACAGTTTATATTTGTGTGGTTGCGTTACCCGAGACACTACTCGGGTCGTGTCTCCCACCCATCCTCCTCCTCTAACCTCAAAAAAAAAGTTGTGGGAAGCAGATTGACAAGGTAAGGTAACTAGTTTATTTTCTACTCCTTTTTTTTAGTAGTCACTTTGGGAGTTAGAATAGCGGGAATGGAGTTTAGGGCAGTGGAATGTTTCTCCTGCAGAATGTGGGAAGTAAGGGTCACCACTAGTGTCCCTGCTGACTACATGTGTGGGAAGTGCACCCAACACCAGCTCCTCCAATTCCACGTTAGGGAACTGGAGCTGGAGCTGGATGAACTTCAGATCATTCGGGAGACAGAGGGGGTTATTGACAGGACTTACAGAGAGGTAGGCACTCCCCAGGTATAAGAAAAAGACAGATGGGTGACAGTTAGGGGACAGAAAGGGAACTGGCAGGGAGTGCAGGGATCCCCTTTGGACGTTCCCCTCTATGATAAATATGCCGTTTTGGATACTGTTGGGGGGATGACTTACCAGGGGAAAGCAGTGGGGCACCTGCTGCTCAGAATGGAAGGGGGAAGAGGAGCAGAGCAGTAGTCATTGGGGACTCGAACGTTAGGGGGACAGATAGGTTCTGTGGGGAGACGAGAGACACTCACAGTCGGTGTGTTGCCTCCCAGTGTCAGGGTCTGTGATGTCTCTGATCGTGTTTTTGGGATCCTTCGGGGGGAGGGAGAGCAGCCCCAAGTCGTGGTCCACATTGGCACCAACGACATTGGTCGGAAGAGAGATGGGGACTTGAGGCAGAAATTCAGGGAGCTAGGATGGAAGCTTAGAGCTAGGACAAACAGAGTTGTTGTCTCTGGTTTGCTGCCCGTGCCACGTGCTAGTGAGCTGAGGAATAGGGAGGGAAAGGAGTTGAACACGTGGCTACAGGGATGGTGCAGGAGGGAGGGTTTCAGGTTTTTGGATAATTGGAGCTCTTTCTGGGGTAGGTGGGACCTCTACAAGCAGGATGGTCTTCATCTAAACCAGAGGGGTACCAATATCCTGGGTGGGAAATTTGCTAAAGCTATGAAGGTGGATTTAAACTAAGACAGCAGGGGAATGGGAGCCAAAATTGTAGGACAGGTACAGAAGACGGTGAGAGTAGGGAGTTCCAAAATCAAGTATCTGACACTGGCAAGCGAGAACCTGGATGGAAGTGTGTGTACTTCAACGCGAGGAGCATCTGAAATAAAGTAGGTGAGCTGGCAGCATGGGTTGGTACCTGGGACTTCGATGTTGTGGCCATTACGGAGACATGGATAGAGCAGGGACAGGAATGGCTGTTGCAGGTTCCAGGATTCAGATGTTTCAGTAGGAGCAGAGAAGACGGTAAAAGAGGGGGAGGTGTGGCATTGTTGATCAGGGACAATATTACGTTGTAGAAAGGCTGTTTGGGGACTCGTTCACTGAGGTAGTATGGGCTGAGGTTAGAAACAGGAAAGGAGACGTCACCATGCTGGGAGTTTTCTATAGGCCTTCGAATAGTCCCAGAGGTGTAGAGGAAAGGATAGCAATGATGATTCTTGATAGGAATGAGAGAGACAGGGTAGTTGTCATGGGGGACTTCAACTATCCAAATATTGACTGTGATCACCACAGTACGAGTACTATAGATGGGTCAGTTTTTGTCCAGTGTGTGCAGGAGGGCTTCCTGACACAGTATGTAGACAGGCCTACAAGGGGCGAAGCCACTTTAGATTTAGTACTGGGTAATGAGGCTGGCCAGGTGTTAGATTTGGAAGTAGGTGAGCACTTTGGAGACAGCGATCACAATTCTATCAGGTTTAGTGATGGAAAGGGATAGGTGTACTCCACCGAGCAAGAGTTACAGCTGGGGGAAGGGAAATTACGATGCAATTAGGAAACATTTAGGAAGCGTAGAATGGGAAAGGAAACTGCCGGGGATGAGCACATTAAAAATGTGGAGCTTATTCAAGGAAAAGCTCCTGTGTGTCCTAGATAAGTATGTACCTGTCAGGCAGGGAGGAAGATATAGAACGCGTGAGCCGTGGTTTACTAAGGAAGTGGAATCCCTGGTCAAGAAGAAGAACGCTTATGTGAGGACAAAATGTGAAAACTCAGGGCACTTGAAGGTTACAAGGAAGTCAGGAAAGACCTAAAAAGAGAGGTCAGGAGAGCCAGGAGGAGACATGAGAAGTTGTTGGCAGATAGGATCAGGGTTAACCCTAAGGCTTTCCATAGGTATGTCAGGAATAAAAGAATTACGAGAGTTAAATTAGGGCCAATCAAGGATAATAGTGGGAAGTTGTGTGTGGAGTCAGAGGAGATAGGGGAAGCACTAAATAAATATTTTTCGACAGTGTTCACTATAGAAAATGAAAATGTTGGCGAGGAAGATGCAGAGATACTTGCATCTCAACTAGAAGAGATTGAGGTTCACAAGGAAGAGGTATTAGAAATACTGCAGAGTGTAAAAATAGACAAGTCCCCTGGGCCGGATGGGATCTATCCTAGGATCCTCTGGGAAGCTAGGGAGGAGATTGCCGAACCTCTGGCATTGATCTTCAAATCATCATTGTCTACAGGAATAGTGCCTGAGGACTGGAGGATAGCAAATGTGGTTCCCTTGTTCAAGAAGGGGAGTAGAGACAGCCCTGGTAATTACAGACCAGTGAGTCTCACTTCAGATGTTGATAAAGTGTTGGAAAAGATTATAAGAGATAGGATTTACAACCATCTAGAAAAGAATAATCTGATCAGAGACAGTCAGCATGGTTTTGTGAAGGGTAGGTCGTGCCTAACGAATCTTATTGACTTTTTTGACAAAGTGACTAAACAAGTAGATGAGAGTAAACCGGTTGATGTGGTGTATATGGATTTCAGCAAGGCATTCGATAAGGTTCCCCACAGTAGGCTATTGTACAAAATGCAGAGGAATGGGATTGTGGGAAACATAACAGTTTGGATCTGTAATTGGCTTGCTGAAAGAAAACAGAGGGTTGTGCAACATCGAGGGCCGAAGGGCCTGTACTGCGCCTGTAATGTTCTATGTTCTTTGAAGTTACATTCTCAAGATAGCTTCAGCTTTTCTAATAATCGGTGCCGCCTCAGGCAATGCATTAAAGTGTTGAGTCAGACTGGTTGTGTTTTTCAAGGGGGACTTGCAGAATCTTACACGAATCTTTGAGGTTTTTGAGCAGAATGAAATGTAATTCTGCAAATACAGATTCACCCCATAAACCTACATGTGTACGCGTGCAGGAGAGACAGAGTGAGTGTGCACTTGTGGGTTTGAGTGTATGTGAAAGTGTGTGTATGTGTGTGAGTGTGATGGGGTAAAAGCCTATGAGAGTGTGTGTGTGTGTGTATGTGTGTGTGTGTGTGACTGATAGCCAGGACCATGGGTTTATGTCACACTACAGGTGACCCCACTGGACTGCGCACACGCACGCGCGCGCGCACACACAACATTCACACCAATGCACGCACCCTTTCACAGGCTTAAACCCCATCACACATACCTGACCAAGCGTCTACACAGGAGAAAATGAGCACTACAGATGCTGGAGATCAGAGTTGAGCGTGTGGTGCTGGAAAAATACAGCAGGCCAGGTAGCATCCGAGGACAGGCGAATCGGCGTTTCGGGCATACGTCCTTCATCAAGAATGCTTACACCGACACGTTTTCACATGCATTCACGCCCACATGAGCACAATCACAGGCACGCACTCACTCTGTCTCTTCTGCACATACACACCTATAGGTTTATGGGGTGAATCTGTATTTGCAGAATTACTTTTCATTTTGCTCAAAAACTACATAAATTCATGTAAGATTCTGTAAGTCCCCCTTGACTCAACATGGGGGCACAGACAGACTATAACCTCACAGCTTGAATGCATTGTCTGAGCAGAGATGGCACTGATTTTTAGAAAAGCTGAGGCTATCTTAAGAATGTAACTTAAAAGGAATTTTGGGGTTTACATGTTAAAGTAGCATATCCCATTCTAAAAGATGAAGGCCTTAATCTAAATGTGTATAATATATCATTCCAGCTCCAATACACTGTAACCTTTTTGCTATAAATTCTGTGTCTTCTGGTCCCATACCACAACCAGCTGATGTAGAGGCTACGCCTCGAAAGCTAGAGATTCCAAATAAACCTGTTGGACGATAACCTGGTGTTGTGAGATTTTTAGCTATATGGAGCAGTTTGTGAGACTGGTAACGATGGGACATTGTGGTTCACCTGGAAATTCTTTGTTGGGACAGGATGCAATGTGAGGGCTCTGGCATCCAGATGTTCCGCCAGGCTGTGGAAACTTCGAGCCGGGCCGAATCTCCCAAAGAAGGAGAAGGAACCGAGGGAGAGAAGGAAGAGCAGAGAGAGGAGACGGAAGGAGGCAAGGCTGAGGGGCAGGAGGTGCCCGAGGCCACTGAGGGTGCGAGTCTCCTGCAGCCCAGCCCGAAAGGTCAGAGCAACATCGTTCCTCCTCCCCCTGGTCCCACCTCCCCGTTTCCATCTCCTCCTAATTCCCCCTTCCTTCCTTGCTCTTCCACCCCTCCTCCTTTCCTCTGGAATCCTAGGCTGCATTAATCGCGGGAACGAGTGAGTAATGGGTTTGAGGTTGGCGCACAGTATGACTACGGTAAACCAGAGGCACGGGTGACATTTTGGGTTGAAATCCCGCCACATCAGATCGAGAAATGTACGCAGTTGATACAAGGTTTGGCCTTGCAGGCTAGTCTGAGGAACAGTGGCTGCAAACAAGTCAACTATTTGTGCTGATTTAAAACCCAGCCTGGCTGGTCCTCTAACATCCTGCCATTCCTGCTTGTCATCTGCATCATAGAACCCCCTGCAGTGGTTAGCACTGCTGCCTCCCAGCGCCAGGGACCCGGCTTTGATTCCAGCCTCGGGTGACTGTCCATGTGGAGTTTGCACATTCTCCCCGTGTCTGCGTGGGTTTCCTCCGGGTGCTCCGGTTTCCTCCCACAGTCCAAAGATGTGCAGGTCAGAGTGAATTGGCCACGCTGAATTGCCCACGGTGTTCAGGGATGTGTAGATTAGGTGCATGAGTCAGGGGTAAAAATAGGGCAGGGGAATGGGCCTGGGTGAATTACTCTTTGGAGGGTCAGTGTGGACTGAAGGGCGTGTTTCCACACTGGAGGGATTCGGATTCGGATTCGGATTCTTCTGATACTCCTGCCACAGCGTTCCAACAAACATGGAGCCTGTGGCGAGACCACAGACAATGAGTGAGGGCACCCGTATTTATTTTACATTTGGGGCACATTGAAGATGCTCCCTGCTTAAATTTCACAAGATGATCTGGGGCCAGGTGAGCCCTATGAACAATCTCTAACTGCATAGCATGGGTCCTATTATATATCGAAATTCTCCTCGTATTCTCACAAATGTCCTGCCATGTTTCCAAAGTGATCTCAACTCTTACCTCACTCTCCCAGACCTCACGTAGATGCTCGATGTTACCTGCGGAACCTCCCCCAACAAATGATAGCGAGTACTCACTGAGAGAGAGCTCTGAGCCTGAAGCGCCCTCTTTTCCCGATCAGATCTATAACACTCCGTCAAAAGCATGGTCTCCTTTCGGATTGAAACCTCTAAATCTGAAAGGAACAGAAGGGGTCCCTATTTGACAATCCGAATTTTTTAGGAGGTAAAAACAATGACTGCAGATGCTGGAACCCAGATTCTGGATCAGTGGTGCTGGAAGAGCACAGCAGTTCAGGCAGCATCCATCGAGCAGCGAAATCGACGTTTCGGGCAAAAGCCCTTCATCAAGAATAAAGGCAGTGGGTCCCACCCTTCCCGAGCTTATCTCTCCATGCTTCCGGCCCATAGATAGGTCAGGGCCTGTGGATCTTTTCCCCATCCTTTGAGAAGGTTGTCCCGGTAGCTTCGACATTGTCCCAGGACTGGGCGGAGGCGCTGTTCCACACCCGGATCTGTGCGCCGCAACCCGGTGAGCTCTGTCAGTCTTCAGCCGGTCTGCTTCGGCACCCCAGCCAAGAAACTGTGGCAGCCCCGTCTGCGAGGAAGCCGGCTAGCTGCCCACCTTCCACTCCCTCCGGCGGCCCCACGACCTGGATATTTTTCCTCCTCCCTCGATTTTCCAGGGCATCGACCTGTTCAGTCGAGGCCTGTGCCTGTTTCTCTGAGGGCTTGGATTCGCCCCACTGAGGACCCGACCTCGGTCTCTGACGCCGTGGTCCGTCGCTCGATCACTTCCGAGCTTCTGGAGCATGACCCAAATCGTCTAAAGCCGAGTACGATTGTCTTCCATCAACCCCTCGGATTGCGTTTTTTTTTAGATTAGATTAAATTCCCTACGGTGTGGAAACAGGCCCTTCGGCCCAACAAGTCCTCACCGACCCTCCGGAGTGTAACCCGCCCCCTTCCCTGACTAATGCACCTCACGACTGGACAATTCACCCTAACCTGCACATCTTTGGAACGTGGGAGGAAACCCACGCAGACACTGGGAGAATGTGCAAACCCAACACACACAGTTGCCCGAGGCTGGAATCGAAACTGGGACCCTTGGTGCTGTGAGGCAGCAGTGAGCCCCCGGAGCCGCCTGTTCTCCAGCGACGTTCTGTTGCGTAGGTACCACTCGGTTGCCATGGCAGCTGCGTTCTCAGTGGCAGCCGTGGGCCTGCCTGACACCTTCAGAGAGTGCCCCGTGAGGTGGAGCCTGGCTGCCTGCGCCCCTTTTGTCACCCTCTCCTCCCACAAAAAGAATTTACAGTCAAACCTCGGCGATCTGGACATCGACCGCCTGAATCCCAGACCATCCGGACAAAATCTCCAGGCCTTGCGAAAACGGCACCTGGCAACCTGGCGTCCCGTGACCAGTTAGCCGGCATTATGGCGTGCATTGCTGGATAACCGACAGACGTTGGATAGCCGGCACTCAAACCACCGCTTCTTCCCGATGGATCGGCTGTTGACCAACTGGCATGATGGCGTGTGCCGTCGGATAATGCCCAACCAATCGGCACTCAGATTACTGCTTGTTTTGGGCCACTTGAGCGATCAGTCATCCAAACCGAATACTCCCCACCCGCCTGGTTCGGACAATCCGCTGCGAGTGGATGTAAATGGTTTCAGGACCGTTTAACTTACCTATTTTATTTTGGCAAAAATTTAAGGTTGGGCGGTAAAAATATCACTACTGCTGGGCTGGGGGGCACACCTCCGCAAGGCAGATCGCCACCATCTTGGATCCGCCATCGGGATTCTCAAAGGTACAGTGCGGTCACGTATGTTTAACTCGGTGTCTCTCCTCTCTTCCTCCCCACCAACCGTAGGCCCGGAGGCGAGTGAGGAGGCCATCCCATCCTTCAAGAGCTGCATCTTCTCAAGGCTGTTCGCCACCCACCTGATCTGGCTGTCGATAGTGCAGCTCCGGCATTACCTGTTCATCGGCATACTCAACCCCATGCTGACCCTGCTGGCCCGCGGTGACACCCAGCTAAGTACGGACAGTCGCTGCTCACCAAGGGGATAGGGGAAGGCCTGGCCGCAGGGTGCAGCCAAGAGGGGGCGCGGAGTGGGTGTGGGAGGGAGATGTTGGGGATGGGGGGGGTGGGAAGGAAAAGAGAGGAGCGTGGAGGAACAAATGGGACAGCAGAAGGAAATGGGGGAGGGAGAGAGAGTGCAGAAGGCTGGGGAGGAAAGGAGAGAGCGAAGAGATTGGGGAAGAAAAGAAGGGGCAGTGGTGGGGGAGGAAGAGAGAGGAAAGTGGAGGAGAGCGAAAGGGGGGGAAGGAAAGAAGGGAGGGTGGGAGTGAGAGGGGGGAAGGCGTGTGGAAGGATAACGGGACTGGAAGAGGAATGATGGAGTGAGAGAATGGAAAAGGATGGAAGTGAGATGGGCTTGGGAGGGGAATACAAAGAGAGGGAGTGGGAGAGGAACTGGAGAAGGAGGAGTAAGTGGGGGAGGAATGGTTGAGGAAGGAAGAGAGGGAGGGAATGGGAGAGGTGGAGGAGGAAGGAAGAGGAGAGGGTGT